>NC_134116.1:3984399-4284399 GCF_040939455.1 Microcebus murinus | reverse complement strand
AGGCATCAGTCTTCCTGACTTCAAGCTGTACTATAAAGCAATGATAATTAAATCAGTCTGGTATTGGCATAAGAATAGAAGCATTGATGTTTGGAATTGGTCTGAGGTTCCAGAGATGAAACTATCTGCATATGGTAACCTAATCTTTGATAAAGCAGACAAAAATATACAATGGGGAAAATAATCTATCTTCAGTAAATGGTGCTGGGAAAACTGGATATCTACATGCAGAAGAATGAATCAGGATCCCTATCTTTAACCTTTCACAAAAATCCACTCAAGATGGATAACAGACTTAAACCTAAGGCATGAAACCCTATGAATCCCAGAAGAAGATGTTGGGAAAACCCTCTCAGACATTGGCCTAGGCAAAGAATTTTTGAAGACCCCCAAAGCAATCACCACAGCAACAAAAATAAACAAATGGGATCTGATCAAACTAAGAAGCTTCTGCTCAGCCAAAGAAACTATCATTAGAGCCAATAGACAACCTACAGAATGGGAGAAAATATTTGCTCTCTACTCTTCCGATAAAGGTCTGATAACAAGAATCTACCTAGAACTCAAAAGATTTAACAAGAAAAAATCAAACAACCCTATCAAGAAATGGGCAATGGGAATGAACAGAAAATTTTCCAAAGAAGATAGAATAATGGCCAGCAAACTATAAAAAAAATGCTCAACATCTCTGATCATTAGAGAAATGCAAATCAAAACCACAATGAGATGTCATCTAACCCCAATGAGATTGGCCCGTATCAAGAAATCTCAAAGCAATAAATGCTGGCACGGATGCGGAGAGACAGGAACACTCCTACACTGCTGGTGGGACTGCAAAGTAGTGCAACCTTTGTGGAAAAGAATTTGGAGATACCTCAAACAGCTAGAAATAGAAATACCATTTGACCCAGCAATAGCATTGTTGGGCATCTACCCAAAAGAGCATAAGACATTCTATTATAAAGACATCTGCACCCAAATGTTTTTGGCAGCACAATTCACTATTGCAAGGACGTGGAAACAACCCAAGTGCTCGTCAATTCATGACTGGATAATTAAAATTTGGTATATGTTTACAATGGAATATTACTCAATTCTAAGAAATGACACTGAGCTAACACGGCTTATATTATCCTGGATTGAGCTTAAGCCCCTTATCTAAAATGAGGAGACACAAGATGAGAAAAATGGGCTCCATATGTACTTGCTGTCACATTGGTACTGATTTTCAGTATGGTGCTCAAAGGGTGGTGGTGTTCACCAGAGATTTGGGGGGTGGGAGGATAGACCCACATCTGAGAGACTCAGTGAACAGTGTGGAGGGGAAGGGCATACCTCTAACCTTTGCTAAATAAAGGCAAAATTATAAAATCTAACCAAAATGTTATAAAAAATAAAACATTTAATGAAGATAAATGGATCCAAATTTCTTCTGATGAGACTGAAACTTGTTCACATGCCAAACGTTAGTTGACCTCATAGGTAACCTAATTAGGCCTGTGGTAACCTAATTATGGCCTAATTAGGCCATAGTTTTGGGTAAAGCAGTTTCCATGGCAGTTTGATTTTTAAAAACCCTTACCCCCTTTTTTTCTTCAGTTCAAAATGAATTTTCAATGTTAGCATTTTAGATAGAACTGGCTGCAGGGTCTCCAGGTAGCCTTTCAATTGTAAATACTGTAAACAGTGAGTTATCTTAACATCAATAGAAAAAGTTAGCAGGTTTTAGAGTAGCCAGAAAAGAAGAGAAATAGCTTGAGACATTTTAACTCTATGGTGGTAAGTTGACCATTTCAGCTCTGAAGTTTCCTTGATGTAATTTGCCCTTTGTAAAAACTTGTGCACAACCATCTGGGGGATGGTCATGATGGAGACTCAGACTTTTGGGGGGAGGGGGGGAAATGGGCATTTATTGAAACCTTAAAATCTGTACCCCCATAATATGCAAAAATAAAAAAAATAAAAAAAAAAGTGAAAAAAAAAAAAAAACTTGTGCACAAGAATTAGTTATAACCAGCTGAGCCCTAGAAAACTTGGCAGGCCTTTGAATCTTTTCATTTACAGAAAATACTTGCAAGTAGAAGCACCACAAACTAACAGTAGTGCCCAACAGGAGTCATACTCCTTGCCCTTCCTCGTTATTATTATTATTTTTTTATTTTGGCATATTATGGGGGTACAGATTTTAAGGTTTCAATAAATGCCCATTTCCCCCCCACCCCCCAAAAGTCTGAGTCTCCATCATGACCATCCCCGAGATGGTGCACATCTCACTCATTATGTATGTATATACCCGCCCCCCTCACCCTCCCACCTGCCCAATACCCTATTACTGTAGTACCTATGTGTCCACTTAGGTGCTACTCAGTTAATACCAGTTTGCTGGAGAATATATCTGGTGCTTGTTTTTCCATTCTTGGGATACTTCACTTAGTAGTATGGGTTCCAGCTCTAACCAGGAAAATATAAGATGTGCTATATCACCATTGTTTCTTAGAGCTGAATAGTACTCCATGGTATACATATACCACATTTTATTAATCCATTCTTGGATTGATGGGCACTTGGGCTGTTTCCAGAGCCTTGCAATTATGAATTGTGCTGCTATAAACATTCGAGTGCAGGTGTCTTTTTTGTAGAGTGTCACTGGATCATTTGGGAACTATTAGAACTTTAGGGATATTTTTAATTGCTTTTTCTATTTCAGCTGTTTAGATTGGTCTGTTCAGGGAATCTATTTCTTCCTGGTTGAGCCTATGGAGGCTGTGTGTTTCTTGAAATTTGTCCATTTCCTCCACATTTTCCAGTTTGGGTGAATAAAAATATTTGCAGTACTCATAAATTATATCTTGTATCTCTTTGGGATCAGTTGTGATATCTCCTTTTAGTTCCTGATGGAGCTTATTAGAGATTTCTCTTTTCTGTTTTTCGTTAGCTTAGCCAGTGGTGTGTCAATTTTGTTTATTTTTTCAAAGAACCAACTTTTTGTTTTATTAATCTCCTGAATAGCTTCCCTGTTTTCAATTTCATTTAGTTCTGATTTGATCTTGTTGATTTCACTTCTTCTGCTGGGTTTGGGGTTGGTCTGTTCTTCTTTTTCCAGCTCTTTGAGTCGTTTCATTAGATTGTCTATTTCTGATCTTCTTGTCTTTTGGCTATAGGCATTATGGAGATAAACTTTCCTCTCAGAACTGCTTTAGCTGTGTCCCAGAGGAGTTGATAACTTGTCTCTCCATTGTCGTTTTCTTCATAGAACTTTTTTATTTCCGTCTTGATTTCTTCATTTACGAAGTAATCATTTAGTAGGAGGTTGTTTAATTTCCACGTTTTTGTGTAGAAATGTGAGTTTCTGTTAGGGTTGATTTCTAGTTTTATTCCACTGTGATCTGAGAAGGTACATGGTATGATTTGTATTTTTTTAAATTTCTTGAGATTTTCTTTGTGTCCTAGGATATGGTCAATCTTAGAGAATGTCCCGTGAGCTGATGAAAAGAACGTGTATTCAGTGGATTTTGGGTAGAATGTTCTGTAGATGTCTGTCAGACCCAATTGTTCTAGAGTTTTGTTTAAGTCCATTATTTCTTTATTAATTTTCTGTTCAGATGATCTGTCTCGTGCCGTCAGTGGAGTGTTGAAATCTCCGGTGATTATGGAGTTGCTATTAATCCATTTGATTAGCTCCAGTAAGGTTTGCTTTATGAATCTGGGTGCACCTAAGTTGGGTGAATATATATTTAAAATTGTTATCTCTTCTTGTTGGACTGTGCCCTTCACCATTATATAATGACCCTCTTTGTCTTTGACTACTTTTGTTGGTTTAAAAACTAAATCGTCTGAAATTAGAACTGCCACACCAGCCTTCTTTTGGCTTCTATTTGCTTGGAATATTGATCTCCACCCTTTTATTTTTAGTCTATATGCATCCTTGCAGGTTAGATGTGTTTCCTGAAGACAGCATATACTTGGCCTCTATTTTCTTATCCATTCAGCCAGCCTATGTCTCTTGAGTGGGGAGTTTAAGCCATTCACATTTATTGAGAGAACTGATAGGTAAGGTAGATTGCTGATCATTTTGTTGGGTTGGATGTTGCTGGTATGATTTCTGTCTTGAGCCATTGTAATATCTGGCCTTTAATATCTTTGGGTTTTGGTTGTTTTTATATTCGTAGGTTATTATTATGATGTTCCGTGCATAACACTGTTTTAAGTACTTCTTGTAGGGCTGGTCTTGTCTTGGTGAATTCTCTGAACCTTTGCTTGTCTGAGAATGTTTTTATTTCTCCTTCATATATGAAGCTTAGTTTTGCAGGGAATAATATTCTAGGCTGGGCATTGTTTTGTTTCAAAAGAGTGAGAATGTGGCCCCAGTCTCTCCTTGCTTGTAAAGTCTCATTAGAGAAGTCTGATGTTATTCGAATTGGCTTTCCCTTGTATGTTACTTGCTTCTTTTGTCTTACAGCTCTTAGAAGGGCCTCTTTAGTTGATACTTTGGTCAATCTGATGACTGCATGTCGTGACATCTTCCTGTTTGCATTGAATCTCCCAGGGGTCCTCTGAGCTTCTTGTACTTGTATATCAAGATTTTGAGCAAGGCCTGGGAAATTTTCCTCTATTATATCTTCAAACAGCTTGTCCAACCCTTGAGTGTTGTCTTCTTCCCCTTGTGGTAAACCTATGACCCTCACATTAGGTTTCTTCACATAATCCCACAGCTCTTGTAGGCTTTGCTCTTTTCTCTTGTTTCTCTGCTCTATTTCTGTGACTGATTTATTTAATTGGAAGGTGTTATCTTCACCCTCTGAGATTCTTTCTTCTGTTTGATCTACCCTGTTCTTGAGACTTTCCACTGTGTTTTGTAGTTCCTTGAATTGATTCTTCATTTCCAGGAGTTCAGTTAAACTTTTCTTCATTGTGTCTATTTCTTTTTCCATATCCTGGAGGCTTTTTGTGGTTTCTTTGTGTTGTTTATTGAGTTGTTGTTGCAGCTGGGTGAGTGTTCATATGATCCACATACGAAATTCCTCTTTTTTCATATTGGTTGCCTGATTTTGGTTGGTGTCCGTTTATAGGGGGCTGGTGCTCCTCTTTGGGGGTGTGTTTTCCATTTGGTTCTTCATATTTCCTGAGTTCTTTCGCTGATTTCTTCCCATGTCGATCAGTTGTTGTTTCTTTCCTTATGTTATTATTTGGGTATTCACACACCTTGTGTAGTTTCTGAGGCGTTAGGTGGTGTCTGTGGGTGAAGATGGACCACTCCGTGTATGTTGAGTTAGTGGGTGCCGTGGAAAGGCTGTGCAAGATTCTGTCCCTGTCAGTAGGCGGCATTTGCTAGGAGGAACAGGCTATGCTATTGATTTTGTGTCCTGTTATCAGCTGTTGTTCTGGGCGGAGCTGGGTTGGGTAAGCCTGCCCTCAGGCCGTTAGCAGGGGTCAATGTTCTGTTTTTGCTTCCAGGGAGAGCTGTCAGGGCGGGGCTGAAATGGTCCCGCTCAGCCAGAAAGTCTGGGTGTGTGGGTAGGGCTGTCTGAAACTCTCAGTCTGGAGCGGGGTTCGCTTCTTTCCACCCTCCCCAACTCTGCAGCTACTCCTGGGCCTCTGCCAGCAGCCCAGACCACAAGCCACCAGGCCTCCCCGGACTGTGATGCTGGCGGGGAGATTCCCTGCACAGGAACGCCACCTGGGTTGTGCCCACGGCCTCCTCCTGGGAGGAGGGTTGCCCTCTAGGACACCGATCCAGCCTTGGAGGCACACACACCTCAGTAGGCTGTTCACGTATAACCCTTCTGTGCTCCGGGCAATGGTAGCCCTCGGTGCAGGGGATCTGGTCTGCAGGTCCGACCTCTGGGTCCCAGAGTTCAAACTGTATCCCCACCAGGGAGAGGATTTCTGGTCCCAATTCACCCACAGGGAGCCCAAGCTGGGTCTATGTCTCTCAGCCTCTGAGTCGGCACCGTTCTCCTTGGAACACCATGCCAGCAGCACCTGGGAGGGCGGGTGGGTAGCGACCTCACAGTCTGAGTTCCCCTGAGTCAGCTGTAGGGTCCCGAAAGGGAAGGTCCCGTTCCCTGGAGGTGCCTCTGGCTGGTGGCTGTATTGTCTCTCTGGGCAGCCACGGGTAAGGTCGGTGGAGGGGAGGAGGAGGCAATATGGTGCCTGCCGCACGGCTCGGGTCTGTGCACACGGAGGTGCCTGGAGAAAGTTGGGAACCTGGTGCCACGTCTGCTACAGGCTCACCACTGGCTGGCGGCGGCCATCTCTGGGCTGGTGTCCGCAGGTCTCTCCACCCGCTGGGGAGCCCAGCAGCACTCCCGAATGCAGGGGAGGGGAAACAGCAAATCCACCTAACCTTGCCGCTGGTCCCCGGCTTCTCAGGTGGTCTCAGCCTCCAGTTCTCCTCCGCAGCCTCCTCCCATGGAGTCTCCTGGGGTCACAGGTACCCCTCCTTCTGGCCCTCATGTGCTGTATGCTCGTGTTCTTGCTTCTTTCCTCTAATTTCTGCTAGAATCTGTCTTTTCTGCAGAGAGACTCTCTCTGGCGGTGTTATTCTTCCACCATTTTGCTCCATTCCCCCTCCAGATTGGGTATTTTTAAATGACCTAGTTTGAGTTCACTCATTCTTGACTCTTTTTTCTGCCTGATTGAGTCTGCTGTTGAAACCATCTGTGGAATTTTTTAGTTTAGTCATTGTGTTTTTCACCTCTAAAATTTGTTTTGTTGTTTTAAATTTTTTCTATTTCTTTGTTGAAACTCATTTTTATGTTGTTTTTCTGATAATTGTTTGTATACTTGTGTTGTCTTGTAGCTAGCTCATTGAACTTCTATAAGATGATTATTTTGAATTCTTCGTTAGGCAGTTTTTATCTCCATTTCTTTAGGGTAGGTTAGGTTAGAAATCTCCATTTCTTTATTTTCTTCCTTTGGTGGTTTCATGTTTTCCTGATTGCTTGTGATCTTTGTGACTATGTGTTAGTATCTTCACATTTGAAAGTGGGCATTTATTTAAGTCCTTACAGACTGTCTTTGGCAGGGAAAGCCCTTCACCATTCATCCCATTCAGAGATTATGGGAAGGCCATCTCGCATGGTTGGTGGCTTGCTCCTGTAGTACTCAAGCAAGCCACAGACTTGCTATCCTTGTGTCTGAGTCAGCAAGGTATTGGGCTGGCACCTGGGTCCACAGATTTGGGCCTGGAGCCTGGGTCCACTGAGGTAGACCTGGAGCTTAGGTCTTCTGGGGTGGGCCTGGATCTTGGGCTCAGAGAGACCAGCCTTAAGCCTGGTTCCATAAGGGCCAGTGTGGAGGCTGACTTTGTAGATGCTGGTCTGGAAGATTGGTCTGTGAGGGCTGGCCTGGTGACTGGGGCTGTGGAGGCTGGACTGATGCTGGGTCCTACTGAGATGGGTCTGCTAGAATAGCATAGACCTGGGTTAGCTTGAGTTTTGTGGCCTCTGCACTGGGTAGGCCTATAGCCTGTGACCACAGGGGACATCCTGAAGGTTTTATACATGGGTGCCACCCTGGGGTGCTTGTGACCACAAGGGCCAGCCTGGGAAGGGGATTTCTTAATGATGACCTGGGATTAGGGTGGAACTAAGTGCTTGTTTCAGACATATTGGCCTAGAATCTGGGCCAAAGGAGGTGGGTCTGGCATTGGGTGGGACTTTAGCCCATGTCCGTGTGAGACTGGGTCTGCTGGTGCTGAGATGGTACCTGAGGCCATGGTTGATAGCCTGAAGACTGGGTCTTCAGGTGCTAATGTGGCACTGGGGTGGGATTGAAGTCTGGGACCACAGTGTCTAATCTGCCACTGGAACAGTCTGAAGCCTGGGGTTCATGGGGCTGGCCTGACAGTAGGACAGGCCGGGAGATTGAGTCTACCTGGGAAACTTGAAGACTAGGGGCTCAGGGGCTGGCATGGAGCTGGGTTTTACTAGGGTGGGCCTGACACTAGGGTTTGAAGGAAAGTTTGGTGCTCACTTCACTTTTCTTCTCCCACATAAGTGTGAACTAAAATGCTCACCACCACCCCCACCGGCTGACTGAATGGACCCCCTTGTGGCCAACGGAATATTCAAGGGCAAAGTTGCCTGCCAGGAGGAGGCAGGTCAGACAGGCCTTATCATGCCCCCCTCCCTTCTTGGAGACTTCCTTTGTAACCCATTAACAGGCCTAAGGGTATGCAAGACAAACCTGCAGGCCCTCAATTTGCAACAAATGGTGGCTTATCTCTGGTAAACAGTTTATGTTCAAACATTCCAGGTCTTTAGTCAAAGCTTCATGTCTTTAGCCAATTACAATCTATAGAATCTTTAAACCCACCTATAACCTGTAAGCTCCCGCTTTGAGATGGCCCTCCTTTTTGGGCCAAACCAATGTACGCCTCCCACACATTGATTGATGGCTTTGCCCGTAACCCTTGTCTCTAAAATGTATAAAAAGCAAACTGTATGTAACCCAGCCACAGCGAGTCCACTTGCTCAAGCCTTCTTGAGAATGGCTCCGAGTCATGGTCCTCAAATTTGGCTCAGAATAAACTTCTTTCAAATATTTCAGGGCTTGGATTTTTTCCGTCCACATAAGGGTTCTCTCCATATGTTGCTTCCTGGAGTTGAGAATGGGGTGATTCAGATAACATCAAACTATCCTTTCTATATTCATTATTGCATCTTTTAAAAATATTTCTATGCTACACCCAGGTGCTGCAGTATCTCATCTGGTTTCCTTAACCCTTTTGAAGGTATTTTTGTGCATAAATAGTTGTTTAAATTGATGTCTCTGTGAGATGAGAGTTGAAAAGTTCCATTCTGCCATCTTACTGATGTCATTCTTATGGAAGAATTTCTTAAACAACAAAAGAAAAATCAGAAACTAAAACAAATTTTAATAGTGAGGAATACATAGAAAAACTACATTAAAGTTAATAATTTCTATTTATCAGAGACACTATAAAGAGAAGCACCAAATTGCCAACAGAAAAAAATATCTATAACACCTTTTATCAATACGGAACTAGTATTCATAATATAAAAATAATTCTTATGTACTAATAAGAATAAACCCAGCTTTAAATGCGGCAGTATTCGAACAGCACTCACAAAAGAGGCAATCCGATGGCCGCTCCGTCCATGCCGGAGTGAGAAACGGCATCACATGAGACACAGTTAGATAGAAGTCAGGGCACACAGGGACACAGAACATGACAACAAGTTTTACCTTTACTATCAAAGCAATGCCAGGAAGGTCTTAAAACAAGAGTAATGGATTGTTTTTGCATTTAAAATTTACAGTTCGTGTACTAAATTGACTTGGGATAGGAAGGCCTATAAAACGGGCAAGGAGATATTCATTAGGGAAGAATATAAGAATGATAATATTAAATATAGAAATCTAGTCCTAGAATTTCAGTTTGGTTTATGCCTATTGTCTGTGTGTAATGGCTGACCAATTTTTCTTTCATCCACAGCACAAGTGCTTTATCTAATTGAGTCTCTGGGTGTGTGGAAGATTATTATTCAAGTCACATTCTTTTATCCTACATCCTCCAAAAAGGAACCTTTTCTTTATTGGTAGGCACTGGAATTAATCTTAGTACTGCTTTGCTTCTTGCTCCCAAAGGGCATATTTAAAATACAAGGGATCTTATCTCCAGAGACCTCAGAATTATGAAAAGTTTCTCTCACCAGATCTCAATTACTAACCACCATTTCATTACAAAGACTGAATAATAGCAAAAGGGAAACCAGCTGTGGTATTCATCAGGTTTATATTTATGGATGAGGAAAAAGATAACGATACTTACGGTGTTTATGAGATTAAGGCATTTTCAGTTTGATCTGATATATATTCAGATACACTGAGGCTTCTTCTCAGACAAATAAATAGGAGTTTGAAAATTTGAATGATTAAAGTTGCTCAATGACCCACTTCAGCAGAAATCAGCCCACACCATGCAGTAAGTTCAATACCATAACTGTGGAAAACTGTAAAAATGTTACTTTATTTTTCAATTAATAGGTTGTAATTATGGATTTGGATACCATGTTCTTATCTAATGTACAGATAAGGATCATAAGTTTTGGAATACATACCCATTTCTTTTATTTGGGTGATAGTGGTTTAGGATCTGGGAGTGAGCAGTGCATATCCATGAAAGTTTGTGAAAGAAAAGGGAGAGTTGTCTAATATGAATTTCAATGTGTGGTGGGATTGGATGAGTCTGCATATCAAGTTTTGGTGTGTGTGTGTGTATGTGTGTGTGTGTGTGTGTATGAAACAAAGGGATATTCTGTATACATTTTGAAATGCTTGTATTGATTGAAGTTTTAAAAATTCATAATCATGTAGGCAATCCTAGTGTTGTTCCTCAACTCTGCATAGTAATCCTCACATGATGGTCCTCAATATCTGTCCTCCTGATCAGTATCACCAGATAATACACTTTAAATTATTTTTTAATAAAAGAGGTATTAATCAGTGCTGCTTTGATAAACTACAGCCAAAAAGACTCCCCAAATGAGGTTAATTCTTATGATTGGTCAAGGCAAGCATTTTTCTTTCCATTTATTTGCTTCTGTCCCTCCACAGCAGGTTGTCTAGGCAACCAATATAAGAAAGCTAGGACTAGTAGAAATACAAGATTTTCCAGGAGAGAGACACTCAGTTGATTCCTTCTTGGTTTTATTTCCCTGTTTAATTGTTGACCTGCTCTAGAAAGGCAGGGAAATCAATGATGGCCTAGAGTGAGAAGTGGCAGAAAGAGGCTTTGTATACAAAAAAATAAGGAATATCTTAGATACGATGAAAATAGTGTGTTCTTACTGTGGTGGTGGTTTCATAGGCATATACAATTGTCAAAACTTTTTGAATTAAACTTTAAATTGGCACAGTTTGTTGTGTATAAATTATTGCTACATAAATGAATAAGGGGAAAATCCATTTCAGAATTTGCTTGACACACTGTAGAAGTCTGGGAGCCAAACTTAGACAGCTTTTTAGTGGACGATGTCAAAACAAGACAAAATTTAAGAAAACAAATAAAATGGGTGACATGGTAGGAAAGATTATCATAGAAATTGCTCAATATTATTAAGTGTCTTGAATATGTACTCAATATTCTATTTTTCTTTATCTCAACATTGAAGATGAATTCTGAAGACCAGAAAAATATTGAATTTACTGAAATGCACGTTTTCTGGCTGATCCTTAAACATATCCTTATTACAATCATGCCATAAATACTTTTGTTCCTCTGCATTTTACTATGTGGCTCTCTTTAAAAATTCCAGCTATAACTGGTGGCTCATGTCTATAATTCCAGGATTTTGGGAGGCCAAGGCAGTAGGATTGCTTGAGGCTAGGAGTTTGAGACCATCCTGAGCAAGAGCGAGACTCCATCTCTACAAAAGAATAGAAATATTAGCCAGGCATGTTGGCACACATTTAGTCCCTGCTACTTGGGAGGCTAATACAGGAGTATTGCTTGAGCCCAGGAGTTTGAGGTTGCTGTGAGCTAAGCTGATGCCACTGCACTCTAGCCTGGGTGACAGATCAAGACCCTGTATCAAAAAGGAAAAAAAATTCCAGTCTGAAAAATCATTTGGAAAAATACTTCTGAAGACCTTGCTCAGATAATGCTTCTTTACTAGTATTCTGTAACAATGCAAAATAAAACCAGTCTCTTTTCCTGATGCAATACATTATCACTATTTCTTATCCGTTCTGTTATTGTTTATGATATCAGACTCCACTTAGTATTTTACTTTATTTTGTTTTCTATTTGATTAAGTTTTGAACTCAAGAACTCTTTAAGAAATATTTTACCCCAAGAGTGTATCATTATACCTATTAAGTGAGGTGTTTGACAAATGTCTCCTGATATTTTTTGAGAGGTTGTGATTCTAATCTCACTGAGTTAAAAAAGAGTTATAAAATAGTTATAAAATGAGTCTTTTCAGATTATTTATAGCACTTTAATTTTAATTGAAACCATTTGTAATGTTATACTTCAACACATAAGGAGCAAATAATAATATGCTTCAATATAAATATTTGATCCAGCAATCCCATTACTGGGAATCTACCCAAAAGAACAAAAGTCACTCTATGAAAAAACACCTGCACACGAATGTTTATAGCAGCACGATTCACAATTGAAAAGATGTGGAAACAACCCAAGTGCCCATCAATACATGAGTGGATTAATAAAATGTGCTATATGTATACCATGGAGTACTATTCAGCTATAAGGAACAATGGCAATATAGCACCTCTTGTATTTTCCTGGATAGAGCTGGATCCCATTCTACTAAGTGAAATATCCCAAGAATGGAAAAATAAGCACCACCTGTACTCAGCAGCAAATTGGTATTAACTGACCAACACCTAAGTGAACATACAGGAATAACATTTATTGGGTGTTGGGCAGGTGGGGGGAGGGGATGGGTATATACATACATAATGAGTGTGATGCGCACCAACTGGGAGATGGACATACTTGAAGCTCTGACTCGAGGGGGGAGGGGAGGCAAGGGCAATATACATAACCTTAACATTTGTACCCCCATAATATGCTGAAAAATAAATAAATAAATAAAATATAAATATATATGTTCAAAATGTGAGAATAATACTAATGTTCACTTTCCTCCAAATATGCATACTTTTATCTATTTTGTTATTCCTTCTCCCTTTCTATTTTGCATTTTGGTTATGCCTCTTCTATACACCTCACATACCAGGATGCATTTATTGAGAATATGTTTTGTGTAAATCATTATGTAATTGAGATTTAGATTTAGAAATATAGTCTCCATAAGTGCATGTACTGTTTTATATAATTGTCACAATTTTTTATTGTTATTTATTTTTTTGTATTTCAGCATATTACAGCGGTACAAATATTTACATTACGTATATTGCCTTTGTGCCACCTGAGTCAGAGCTTCAAGCATGTCCATCCCCCAGATGGCATGTACCACACCCATTAAGTGTGAATACACCCATCCCCTCCTCCCCCCTCCCATCTGCCTGACACCCGTTGAATGTTACTACTATATGTGAACTTAAGTATTGATCAGTTAAAACCAATTTGACAACGAGTACATGTGGTGCTTGTTTTTCCATTCTTGGGATACTTCACTTAGTAGAATGGGCTCCAGCTCTACCCAGGATAATAAAAGAGGTGCTAGATCACCATTGTTTTTTGTGGCTGAGTAGAACTCCATGGAATACATATAGCACATTTTATTAATCCACTCATGTATTGATGGACACTTGGGTTGTTTCTGAATCTTCGCAGTTGTGAATGTGCTGCTATAAACATTCAAGTGCAAATGCCTTTTTTATAGAATGTCTTTTTTTCTTTTGGATAGATGCCTTGTAATGGGATTGTTGGATCAAATGGTATTTCTATTTTTAGCTCTTTGAGATATCTCCAAATTACTTTCCACAGGGGTTGTACTAATTTGCAGTCCTACCAGCAGTGTAAAAGTGTTCCAGTCTCTCTACATCCATCCAGAATTTGTTATTTTGGGACTTGTTGATAGAGGCTGTTCTCATTGGAGTTAGGTGATATCTCATTGTGGTTTTGATTTACATTTCCCTGATGATTAGAGATGTTGAGCCCTTTTAAAAATGCTTGATGGCCATTATTCTGTCTTCTTTTAAAAAATTTCTGTTCATGTCATTTGCCCATTTATTGATGGGGTTCTTTGATTTTTTCTTATTGATTTTCTTAAGTTCTATATAGATTCTTGTTATCAGCTGTTTATCAGATGTGTAGAAAGCAAATAGTTTCTCCCATTGTGTGTAGGTTGTCTGTTTGCTCTAAGGACAGTTTCCTTGACTGTGCAGAACCTTTTTAATTTGATCAGGTCTCATTTGTTTATTTTTGTTGCTGCCGCAACTGCTTTGGGGGGTCTTTTTCATAAATTCTTTACCTAGGCCTATGTCTAAAAGAGTCTTCCCCACATTTTCTTCCAGAATTCTTAAGGTGTCACAGCTTAGGCTTAAGTCTGTTATCCAATGTGAGTTGATTTTTGTGAGAGGTGAGAAGTAGGAATCCACTTTCATTCTTCTGCATGTGGATATCTAATTTTTCCAGCACCACTTATTAAATAGAGATTTATTTCTCCATTGTATACTTTTGTCTGCTTTGTTGAAGATTAGATAATAATATCAGAATGGCTTTGTATCTGGGTTCTCAGTTCTGTTCCATTGGTCTATGTCTCTGTTCTTGTGCCAGTATTATACTTTTTTAGTTACAATAGCCATATAGTATAGCTTGAATTCTGGTAAATTGATGCCTCCCAATTTGTTCTTTTTGCTTAAGATTGCTTTTGCTATACAGGGTCTTCTCTGGTTTCATACGAAACGTAAAATTATTTTTTATAGATATACAAAAAATGATGTTGGTATTTTAATAGGAATTACATTGAAACTGTAGATCACTTTGGGTAGTATAGACATTTTAACAATGTTGATTCTGCTGACCCATGAGCATGGTATGGTTCTACACTTGTTTATATCCTCTGTTGTTTCCTTCCTCAGTGTTTTGTAGTTCTCCCTGTAGAGGTCTTTTACCTCCTCAGTTAAATATATTCCTCGATATTTTATTTTCTTTGTTGCTATTGTGAAGGGAATTGAGTCTTTGATTTGGTTCTCAGTTTGACTGTTGTTGGGGTATAGCAATACTACTAATTTCTGTACATTGATTTTGTAACCTGTGACTTTGCTGAATTTGTTTATCAATTCCATTAGTCTAATGCAGAATCTTTAGAGTTTTCTAGATATAAGATCATATTGTTACAAAGAGCGATAGTTTGGCTTCTTCTGCCCCTATTTGGATGCCCTTGATTTCTTTCTCTTGTCTGATTGCTCTGGCTAAGACTTCCAGCACTATGTTGAATAGAAGCAGTGATAGAGGGCAACCTTGTCTGGTCCCAGTTCTAGGTGGGAATGCTTTCCATTTTTCCCAATTCAGTGTGATGTTGGCTGTGTGTTTGTCATATATGGCTTGTATCATTTTTAGATAAGTCACATCTATGCCTATTTTGTTAAGCTTTCTTATCATAAAAGATGTTGAATTTTGTCAAATGCTTTTTCTGCATCTATTGAAAGGATTGTATGGTCTTTGTTTTTGTTTCTATTTATGTAATTGTCACAATTTTAATTGCTTCAGAAATATCATTTGGGCTAGCCATATTTGATATGTCTATAATCCACTCTAATCTCTTCTTAGAAGGAAATGGACTGACCACAAATGATGATAACAGAACTGAAGTTGCTGACTTTCTCCTTATGGGATTTGCAGACTCCTGGCAGATGCAGATTGTACATGCTATTGTATTTTTACTAGTTTACCTGGCAGCTCTCACAGGGAATCTCCTAATCATCATGGTCACCACTCTGGATGTTCACCTCCAAACTCCAATGTATTTCTTTTTGAGAAACTTGTCTTTCTTAGATTTTTGCTACATCTCTGTCACAGTTCCCAAATCTATTGTCAGTTCCTTGACTCATGACACCTCCATTTCTTTCTTTGGGTGTGCTCTGCAAGCCTTCTTTTTCATGGACTTGGCAACTACTGAGGTAGCCATACTTACAGTGATGTCCTATGACCGCTATGTGGCCATCTGCCAGCCCTTACGTTATGAAGTCATCATAAATCTGAGGGCTTGTGTGAAGATGATGGCCATGGCATGGCTCAGCGGAGTGATATGTGGACTCATGCATGTGACAGCAACATTCTCATTACCATTCTGTGGGCCTAATAGAGTACATCAATTTTTCTGTGATATTCCACAGCTCCTGAGCCTGGTGGACTCCAATGTAATTATTATTGAGATTGGAGTCATGGTTTTTGTTACAAGTCTTGTGATAATCTGCTTTGTTTCAATTACTCTCTCTTACATGTACATTTTTTCTGTCATCATGAGGATTCCATCTAAGGAAGGTAGATCAAAAACATTTTCTACCTGCATTCCACACCTTGTGGTTGTAGCACTCTTTATGATATCTGGTAGCATCGCCTATGTTAAGCCAATTTCAAATTCCCCTTCAGTTTTGGATGTTCTCCTGTCAGTGTTCTACACAGTGGTTCCCCCGACCCTGAACCCCATCATCTACAGTCTGAGGAATAAGGACATGAAGGCAGCCCTGAGAAGGCAGTGTGGATGCTGATGAAGAACTTGATTAGGGACCAGAACTCCTGAACTCTTGTTCTAACTGGGCAATGTTTAAGCTTCCTGAGTTTGTATTTTCAATTGATCACTGAACTCTTTCTTGATTTTTTAAATGGAATTCAGCAGTAGTCTAGCAATGTTCTGTATATTTCGATGAATCCAACACTAGAATGCACTGAAGGGTACTCTAAGTGTTTAAAATATTAGAATTCGTGCTTTTACTCATTTTCATGTTTTATCCTCCTCAAAATTTTTAAAATTATATTGTTGATATAATTAAATATAATTATATTTAAAATTATATTCATTAATACACTGTACTAATTAATACAAATATTTTATTACTAATATAAAATGAATTAATATGAATATTATACTCATTAATACACTGTATTAATTAATACAAATGTGAATTACTACTATAAAATGAATTAATACAATATATGTATATTAGTCATGGTAGAATAAGATTATATGTTTTACAAACAACCAAATTGAAAATAAACAAAAGGTGGTGTGTGCTCAAAATGTTTTCAACTTTAGAAAGTGTGGTCAAATAGGTTAGAGACTAGTGATTGGAGGCCAACTGTAAACCTAAATAATATAAAAGATATATAATTATTTGACAAAGAATAAAGGTACAGATAGGTTTGTACTGCTATGTATAGAAAAGATCATATGAGGAAATGTTCTTTTAATTTAATTTTAATTAAAAATTATATAGTGTTAAACTAAAATCTTATTCAAAGTCCCTTCCCTTTTTCCATGCCTGGAGGGAAATACTATCTGAAAGTTATTATGTATCATTCTCTGAGGGCTTTTATGCATATTCTATATATGTATTTATATAATACGTAGTATTATTTTATGAGGTAATATTCTATTTAAATCTATTATAAATAATATACTGTAGTTATACTTTAAGATGTTTTTATAATTTTATTTTTAATTGATAAATAATAATTGTATTTGTTTATAGTATAAAATATGATGGTTTGCTATATATTTACAATGTAGAATGATGAAATCAAGCTACGTAAAATATTTATCATCTAAAATATTCATCATTTCTTGTTGTTGACAACATTTAAAATTTAAAATAGGAGACCTGCAGACACCAGCCCATGGATGGCCACCGCAAGCGAGCTGTAAGCCTGTAGCGGACACGGCACCAGGCTCCCAAATTCCATGGGGCACCTCCATGTGCACAGACCAGAGCCGCAGGGAAGGCGCCATATTGCCTCCTTCTCCCCTCCCCCGACCCTACCCTCTGCTGCCCAAAGAGATAATATAGCCACCAGCAAGAGGCACCTCCAGGGAATGGGACCTTCCCTTTTGGGAACCCACAGCTGACTAAGGGGAAATCAGACTGTGAGCTCCCTCCCCACCAACCCTCCCAGGTGCTGCTGGAATGGTGATCCCAGGAGAACGGTGCAGCCCTGAGGCTGAGAGACATAGACCCAGCTTGGGCTCCCTGTGGGCGAATTGGGACTGGCACTCCTCTCCCTGATGAGGATATAGTTCCACTCTTGGACCCAGAGGTCAGACCTGCAGACCAGATCCCGTGCACCGAGGTCTCGCATTGCCCGGGGCACAAAAGGGATATTCGTGAACAGCCCTACTGAGGTGTGTGTGCCTTCAGGGGCAGATCAGCATCCTAGAGGGCAACCCTCCTCCCAGATGGAGGCCGTGCCCCCAGCACAGGTGGCATTCCTGTGCAGGGAACCTCCCCGGTGGCATCAGAGTCTGGGGAGGCCTGGTGGCATGTGGTCTGCCCTGCTGGCAGAGGCCCAGGAGTAGCAGCGGAGTTGGGGAGGGTGGAAAGAAGCGAGGCCCGCTCCAGACTGCGGGTCTCAGACAGCCCCACCCTCACACACAGATTTTCTAATTGAGCGGGGCCATTCCAGCCCCTCCATGACAGCATTTTCTGGAAACAGAGAACAGAAATTTGACCCCTGCTAACGGCATTGGTGGTGCTTGAGGGCAGGCTTACCCAACCCAGCTCTGCCCAGACTCTCTCCTAGACCAGCCCTCACTGAGGGGGAGAAAAGGACACACCTGGAAGTCCCAGGGCCCCACTGACCACCTGAGGCACTAGAGTGCCTCCCTACAGGAAGAAGAGCTGATAACAGGACACAAAAACAACAGCGTAGCCTGTTCCTCCAAGCAAGTGCCACCTACTGACAGGGAGGGCATCCTGTGCAGCCTTCTCACGGCACCTACTGACTCATTATACAGGGAGTGGTCGAATCTCACTCACAGACACCACCTACCGGCTCAGAAACTAAACAAGGCATGTGAACACCCAAACAAAAACCTAAAGGAAAGAAACAACAACTGTTTGACATGGGAAGAAATCAGCAAAGGAACTCATGAAATATGAAGAACCAAATGAAAAACACACCCCCAAAGAGGAGCACCAGCTCCCTAGAAATGGACACCAAACAAAATAAGGCAACCAAAATGACAGAAGAGGAATTTCATATGTGGATCATATGAACACTCACCGCCCTGCAAGAACAAATCAATAACCAACACAAAGAAACCACAAAAAGGCTGCAGGACTTAGAACAAAGGTTCACTAAAGAAATAGACACAATGAAGAAAAGTTTAACCGAACTCCTGGAAATGAAGAATCAATTCAGGGAACTACAAAATATAGTGAAAAGTCTCAAGAACAGGGTAGATCAAACAGAGGAAAGAATCTCAGAGATTGAAGATAACACCCTCCAACTAAATAAAACCATGACAGAGATAGAGCAGAGAAACAAGAGAAAAGAGCAAAGCCTACAAGAGATGTGGGATTATGTGAAGGAACCTAATGTGAGGGTCACAGGGTTACCAGAAGGGGAAGAAGACAACACTCAAGGGTTGGACAAGCTGTTTGAAGATATAATAGAGGAATATTTCCCAGACCTTGCTCAAAAATCTCGATATGCAAGTTCAAGAAGCTCAGAGGACCCCTGGGAAATTCAATGCAAACAGGAAGACATCACGACATGCAGTAATCAGACTGACCAAAATATCAGCTAAAGAGGCCCTTCTAAGAGCTGTAAGATGAAAGAAGCAAGTGACATACAAGGGAAAGCCAATTCGAATAACACCAGACTTCTCTAATGAGACTTTGCACTCAAGGAGAGACTGGGGCCCCATTCTCACACTTCTGAAACAAAAAAATGCCCAGCCTAGAATCTTCTTCCCTGAAAAACTAAGCTTCATATAAGAAGGAGAAATAAAGACATTCTCAGACAAGCAAAGACTCAGAGAATTCACCAAGACAAGACCAGCCCTACAAGAAGTACTCAAAACAGTATTATGCACGGAACATCATAATAAAAACTCATGAATATAAAAACAACCAAAATCTCACAGACTAAAGGCCAGATAATACAATGGCTCAATAGAGAAATCAAAGCAATAACATCTAACCCAAGAGAATGAACAGTAATCTACCTTACCATTCTATTCCCTCAATAAATGTGAATGGCTTAGACTCTCCACTCAAGAGACATAGGCTGGTTGAATGGATAAGAAAATACAGGCCAAGTATATGCTGTCTTCAGGAAACACATCTAACCTGCAAGGATGTATATAGACCAAAAGTAAAAGGGTGGAGATCAGTATTCCAGGCAATTGGAAGCCAAAAGAAGGCTGGTGTGGCAGTTCTAATTTCAGACGATTTAGTTTTTAAACCAACAAAAGTAGTGAAAGACAAAGAGGGTCATTATATAATAGTGAACAGCACAGTTCAGCAAGAAGAGATAAAAATTTTAAATATATATGCACCCAACTTAGGTGCCCAATTTCATAAAGCAAACCTTACTGGATCTAAGCAAATGGATTAATAGGAACTCCATAATCACCGGAGATTTCAACACCCCACTGATGGCACAAGACAGATCCTCCAAACAGAAAATTAATAAAGAAATAATGGACTTAAACAAAACCCTGGAACAATTGGGTCTGACTGACATCTGCAGGACATTCTACCCAAAATCCACTGAATATACGTTCTTCTCATCAGCTCATGGAACATTCTCTAAGATTGACCATATCCTAGAACACAAAGTTAATCTCAAGAAATTTAAAAAAATAGAAATCATACAATGTACCTTCTCAGATCACAGTGGAATAAAACTAGAAATGAACCCTAACAGAAACTCACATTTCTACACAAAAACGTCGAAATTAAACAACCTTCTATTAAATGATTACTTCATAAATGAAGAAATAAAGATGGAAATAAAATAATTCTATAAAAATATGACAATGGAGGGACAAGTTATCAAATCCTCTGGGACACAGCTAAAGCAGTTCTGAGAGGAAAGTTTATCTCCATAAATGCCTATAACCAAAAGACAAGAAGATCACAAATAGACAATCTAACGAAATGACTCAAAGAGCTAGGAAAAGAAGAACAGACCAACCCCAAACCCAGCAGAAGAAGTGAAATCAACAAGATCAAATCAGAATTAGACGAAATTGAAAACAGGGAAGCTATTCAGGAGATTAACAAAACAAAAACTTGGTTCTTTGAAAAATAAACAAAATCGACACACCATTAGCTAAGCTAACATAAAGCAGAAAAGAGAAATCTCTAATAAGCTCCACCAGGAACAAAAAAGGAGATATCACAACTGACCCCAAAGAGGTACAAGGTATAATCTATGAATACTACAAAAATCTTTATGCACACAAACTGGAAAATGTGGAGGAAATGGACAAATTTCTAGAAACACACAGCCTCCCTAGGCTCAACCAGGAAGAAATAGATTCCTTGAACAGACCAATCTCAACAGCTGAAATAGAAACAGCAATTAAAAATCTTCTTAAAAAGAAAGGTCCAGGTCCAGATGGTTTCACACCCAAATTTTACCACACGTACAAAGAAGAACTAGTACGTATCTTGTAGAAACTATTCCACAAGATGGAGAAGAACGGAAACCTCCCCGATACCTTTTATGAAGCGAATATTACTCTGATACCAAAACCAGGAAAGGATGCAACAAAAAAAGAAAACTACAGACCAATATCCCTAATGAACATAGATGCAAAAATTTTCAACAAAATCTTAGCTAACCGAATCCAGACACTTATCAAAAAAATAAATCATCACAACCAAGTGGGCTTCATCCTAGGGATGTAGGGATGGTTCAACATACGTAAATCTATAAATTCAATTCACCACATAAACAGAAGCAAAAACAAAGACCACATGATTCTTTCAATAGAGGCAGAAAAAGCTTTTGACAAAATTCAACACCCTTTCATGATACGAACACTTAATAAAATAGGCATAGACTGGACATACCTAAAAATGTTGCAAGCCATATATGACAGACACATAGCCAACATCATGCTGAATGGGGAAAAATTAAAATCATTCCCACTTAGAACTGGAACCAGACAAGGCTGCCCACTATCTCCACTTCTGTTCAACATAGTGCTGGAAGTCCTGGCTATAGCAATCAGACAGGAAAATGGAATTAAAGGTATTCAAATAGGGGCAGAAGAGATCAAACTTTCACTCTTTGCTGATGATATGATATAGTATCTAGAAAACCCCAAAGATTCAACCAAGAAACTCCTGGAACTGATCAATGAATTTAGTAAAGTCTCAGGATACAAAATCAATACACAGAAATCAGAGGCATTCATATACGCCAACAACAATCTAATTGAGAACCAAATCAAAGACTCAATTCCCTTCACAATAGCAACAAAGAAATTAAAGTACCCAGCAATATACTTAACCAAGGAGGTAAAAGACCTCTACAGGGAGAACTGTGAAACATTGAGTTAGGAAATGTAACAGAGGATGTAAACAGATGGAAATCCATACCATGCTCGTGTGTTGGCAGACTCAACATCATTAAAATGTCTATACTACCCAAACTGATGTACAGAGTTATTGCAATACCTATTAAAATCCCATCAGCATTCTTCACAGATATAGAAAAAATAATTTTACGCTTCGTATGGAACCAAAGAAGACCCCGAATATCAAGAGCAATTCTAGGCAACAAAAACAAAATGGGAGGCATTAATATGCCCGATATCAAAGTTTACTACAAAGCTGTAGTAATTAAATCAATATGGTATTGGCACAAAAATAGGAATATCACCAGTGGAACAGATGTGAGAATCCTGATATAAAACCATCCTCATATAGCCATCTAATTTTTGACAAAGCAGACAAAAACATACGCTAGGGAAAAGAATCCCTTTTCAGTAAATGGTGCTGGGAAAACTGGATAGCCACCTGTAGAAGGCTAAAATAGGACACACACCTTTCACCTCTCACAAAAACCAACTCACGCTGGATAACAGACTTAAATCTAAGGTATGGAACTATTAGAATTCTAGAGGAAAGTGTTGGAAACACTCTCCTAGACATTGGTGTAGGCAATGAGTTTATGAAGAAGTCCCCACAGACAATCACAGCAGCAACAAAAATAAATAAATGGGACATCATGAAACTACAGAGCTTCTGCACAGCCAAAGAAAGAGTCATGAAAGTAAACAGACAACCTACAGAATGGGAGAAAATTTTTGCATCCTACACATCCGATAAGGGGCTGATAACTAGAATATACTTAGAACTCACGAAAATCAGGAAGAAAAAATCAAATAGCCCTATTAAAAATTGGGCAAAGTACTTGAACAGAAACTTTTCTAAAGAAGACAGAAGAATGGCCAACAAACATATGAAAAAATGCTCAACATGTCTAATCATCAGGGAAATGCAAATCAAAATCACAATGAGATATAATTTAACTTAACTGAGAATGGCCTTTATCAAAAAGTCTCCAAACAATAAATGCTGGTGTGGATGCGGAGAGAGAGGAACACTCCTACACTGCTGGTGGGACTGCAAACTAGTTCAACCTCTGTGGAAAGCAATATGCAGATTCCTTGAAACGATACAAGTGGATCTACCATTTGATCCAGCAATCCCATTGCTGGGCATCTACCCTAAAGATCCAATGACACTCTACAAAGAAGACACCTGCACTCGAATGTTTATAGCAGCACAATTCTTAATTGCAAGGCTGTGGAAACAGCCTAAATGCCCATCAATCTAAGAATGGATTAATAAAATGTGGTATATGTATACCATGGAGTACTATTCAGCTCTAAGAAACAATGGTGATATAGCACATCTTATATTTTCCTGGTTAGAGTTGTAACCCATACTATTAAGTGAAGTATCCCAGGAATGGAAAACCAAGCACCACATATACTCACCAGCAAATTGTTATTAACTTAGCAGCACCTAAGTGGACACATAGGTACTACAGTAATAAGGTATTGGGCAGTGGGAAGGCGGGAGGAGGGTGGGTATATATATATATATACATATATATATATATATATATATATATATATATATATATATATATAATGAGTGAGCTGTGCACCATCTAGGGTATGGTCATGCTGGAGACTCAGACTTGTGGGGGTAGGAGGGCATGGGCATTTATTAAAACCTTAAAATCTGTACCCCCATAATATGCCAAAATAAAAAAAATAATTTAAAATATTTAAAATCCTCTCTTAGGATATGATTTGGAAAGTTAATTTTAAAAATTTAATTCAAAATTATATATTTTTATTATATTTTTTAATTTATTACCTCTTATTATGGAGGTACAAATATTGTTAGGGTTACATATCTTGCCTCTCCCCCTCCTGCCCCGCCTCGCTGTGCCAGAGGTTCAAGCATGTCCAGTCACCAGGTGGTGCGCACTGCACCCACCCTGTAAGTACATACCCTTCCCCTCCTCTCCCCTTCCATCTCTCCACCTCCTGCTAACAGTTTTTTTAGACATTTTGGTTACAATGTATATCTTTTTAAATATATGTAACTATTAACTATAGTAACTATCATGCTGTGCAATAAATCACCAGAACTTATTCAGAGGGAAGTTTATACACTTTTCTCATGTACCACCACCCCCAGCCTCTGGTAACTACCATTCTACTCTCTACTTCTATGGGTTGGACTTTTTTAGATTCCACATATAAGTGAAATCATGTGGTATTTGTCTCTCTGGGCCTGGCTTATTTAATTTAAGGTAATGTCCTCTAGGTTCACCTAATTATTGCAAATGACAGACTTTCCTGTTTATTTGAGGCTAAATAAATATTCCAGCATATATATATATATATATATATATCACTAATTTTATTATTTTATTTTATTTTTTATTTATTTTTGAGACAGAGTCTCTGTTTCCCAGGCTGGAGTGCAGTGGTGCGATCATAGCTCATGGCAGCCTCAAACTCTCAGGTCAAGGGATCCTGCTCCCTCAGCCTCCCAAGTAGCTGAAGACTACAGCTATATGCCACCATCCCCAGCTAACTTTTTTAAAAATAAATGAGACCTCACTCCATTGCCCAGGCTGGTCTTAAATTCCCAGCCTCAAGTGATCCTCCCATCTCAGCATTCCAAAGAGCTGGGATTACAGGCATGAGCCACTGTACCCTGCCATATATTTAAGATCCATTTGTCCATTGATGGGTACTTAGATTGATTCTATGTCTTGGCTATTGTGAATAATGCTACAATGAATATGGACTTGCAGGCATCTCTTTGGCATACTGATTTCATTTCATGAGGATATATGTAGACATATCTCATTTTCTTGCATTTTGCTTTATTTTGCTTCACAGATACTGCATTTTTTTTTTTTTACAAATTGAACGTTTGTGGCAATCTTGCATAGAGCCAAGTCTCTTGGCACCATTTTTCTAATAGCATGCTGTCATTTATATCTCTGTGTCACATTTTGTTAATTCTCACAAAAACTTTTTCATTATTATTATATCTGTTATGATATGTAGTCAGTGATCATTGGTGTTACTACTCTTAATATTTTCATTGTTTTGGCATGCTACATACTGTGCATATATAAGATGACAAACTTCATTGATAAGTGTATGTGTTGTGACTGCTCCATTGATCAACTGTTTTCCTATCTTTTTTCCTGTCCTCAGACCTTATTCCCTCAGATACAACAATAATAAACCCTATGATGGCCTATAAATGTATATTTGGAAGGAAGAGTTGCATGTCTCTCACTTTAAATCAAAAGCTAGTAGTGAATAAGCTTAGTGAGGAAGACATACTCAAATCATGAAAAAAGTGTAGACTCTAAAGTAAAACATTGGTAATTACCACTTTATTAAAAACAAGGCTTTACATTCATCTAAAGACATCTTCAAGTGAAGAAATTCCTAAAAACACACTTAAGGAAACCTACCCCCAAAGGATTGACACTCTGAAAAGGATTGATTACTTCCTTAAATCAGTTAGAAACAGAAAGCGTCTCAAAAAATGTGCATTATACTTAAAGAAGTATCTCAGAGAAAATATATTTTGGCAGAGAAAATATAATTTTTCCAGTGATATGGGCAAGCTTTCTAGAACATTTGACAGCATCGAGTGTTGGAGAGCTTAAGGACAGCTTGGACAACATTACTCTGCTATAAGTGAAGATATTGATACATATTTTGTCATTTATACAATCATGTTTAACATGAATTATATTCATCATAATCTTAGTTGAAGAGCATAAAATAACAGATAGCCCATCCATACAGAATTGATTGAAACAGACTACTGAATTTACATATGTGGACAATCCATATGTGAGGGCTTGGACTGTACACTGCCAGGAATTGAATATGTAAAAACAAACAATCTCAAATCACACAGACTGTTATCACAAAGTCCAACAGCTGCTGTTGTACTTGTGGCTGTAAGTGTGTACATGAAAAAATCTGATTCTACAGAATTGGCCACTCTCACTCTCATGCTTGCAAAAAAGACAATCTCCCTGCACATGTCAGCCCACACATCATGTGACTTTTGCCCTCAGACCTTCCATCGATGGTTTACTTGACATAAGTTAGGTCATAGACATGCAGGGAGGTTAACTGTGAAAGAACCAGTACAAGATGTTCTTCAAATGTATATTTGGAAGGAAGAGTTGCATGTCTCTCACAATCTTCTCCCCTGAAGATTGTAAGACAAGCTGGAAAGAGTTTAAAGTAAGGACTGAGTGAGCTTATGTATAGTGTCTATTACATTATACCCATGCCCTAGCAATTCTACTTGCAGGCATACACCTCAGAAAACTCTCTCATACACCAGAAAACATGTATAGGAATGATTATCGTGGCACCGTTTGCTTTAGCAAAAAGCAGAGATACAACTGAAATGACCTTCCAGTGGAGAATGTATTAATTGGTATAAATGAATGAACCATAATAACTCTAGCATTTAAATGTGTTGATAATATTCAATTTCTTAAGTAAATTGGTGGGTATAGTGGTTTGAATTTTATTATTCTAATTTATTCTTTGACCAAGTATTCATATGTATCTTTCAAGACACATAGAAAACCATTAAACTGGAATGAAATGCATCTTCTCTACATATCTGCTGCTTTCCCCATCATGACTAAATGTCTCCAGTAGTGTGGATTCCATTGCAATCTAAATCTGGAAATTACTGATTATAAAATTTATACCATATTTGGACCTGCTTATTTAAATTTTCAATTCTATAAATTTTCCAAATTAGTTTTTTCTGTAAAAGTAGCCAATATTTCTCTGCCACTTTCAGCAATTTGGCAAATCTTAGGAGCTGACCTAGCTGCTCCCTGAACTCCTTTATTAACATCCTGATACATTCCATTCTAGATTCTGCACTTTTATTATCTATATTATTATTTATTATATTCTTTATTAATTCTTTAGATTCTGTTTTTAATGCAAGAAATAATTATGGCTGATGCTAATGCCTTGACTCCTTTGCTTATAGTATTCTCTTTTAATTATGCTCATCTGTTATATTAGCCTAAATGGTTTGCTTTTCTTTGTGAAGATTTGAAATCACAAGCTCATTTTATAGCTACCTTAATTAAGACTGGGTGATATTGGTGTAAGAATAGACACAGAGATCAATGGAACAAAACAGAGAACTCAAGAATATATCCCCACAAATATGCCCAAATGATTTTTAACAAAGGGTAAATGCAAATGAATGGAAGAAAGATAGTCTTTTCAACAAATGATGCTAGAACAATTGGACATCCATAGATATCCAGACTGGCTTCAGCTGGGAAAGCCCTTCACTAATAAGCCTGTCCAGAAATTCTGGGTAGGCCATG
Organism: Microcebus murinus; assembly: GCF_040939455.1. Lineage (NCBI taxonomy): Eukaryota > Metazoa > Chordata > Mammalia > Primates > Cheirogaleidae > Microcebus > Microcebus murinus. The sequence goes on along the minus strand of NC_134116.1, from coordinate 4,257,038 downwards.
TGGCATGTTCATGGTGGGCTAGATCCTAGAGTTTTTGGACAGGATGGCCTAGTGTCTGGGCCAGTTGGTGGACAGGTCTGGTACCTGGGTCTGTGGGATTAGGCCTGAAGCCTTGGAGCACAAGAGTGGGCCTGGAGCCTGTATCTGTGGGTCTAACCTGACATCTGGGTACATAAGGTCTAACCAGGTGCTAGGGCAGGCCTGAAACTTAGGTCCCTGGGATCTAGGCTAGGAACTTGGTGTGTGTGTGGGCGCTGCTTTGGAACCTGGGTTCACTGGAGTGTTCCTGGAGCCTGGGTCTATGGGGGCCAACCTGGTGTTGGCATCTTCTTGGAAAAAATTTGACCCTTGGTCTACTGGAGCATGAGGTTTCAGGAGCCAGCCTGGGTTGTGGGATGTGTAGGCCTGAAGCCTGGAGCTGCAGGGGCTAGCTTGGTGCTGGGGTGGGCATGAAGGCTGGATCTGAAGGTGTCAGCTTATTGCTAGGGCCGTGAGGGTCAGCCACCTGGTGGGATGGGCTTCAAGTCTGGGGCAGTAGGGCCAGCCCATTGCTGAGGGTGGTCAAGAGCCCATGGCCGCTGGGGCCAGCCTGTGGTCCGGGCCTAGAAGCACTGGGTTTTACTGTGGTGGCTCCCATATTGGGATCCAAGGCCAAATCCTCTGCCCACTTTCCTCATTTTTTCCTGAGGAGAGGGTATCTTTCTCTTGCTGTGCTACCTGGGGTTGAGGGGAAGAGGTAATGCAGGTAATATGAATCTACTTTTCCCACCTTCTTTAATGTATCTTTTCTTTTTTGTGTGCTATACCCAGGTGCTGTAATCTCTCACCTCTTAGCTCTTGGGAAGGTATTTTCACGTGTGGATAGTTCTTCAAATTGATGTTTCTGTGAGGGCTTGAGGGTTGGAAAGTCCTATTCCACCACCTTGCTGATGTCACTCTTTGGGAGAATCTCTGTACTATCAGTCATTCAAAGAAGATTAATGAAAGGACAGATCTTCTCAGAAGGAACATTGTGAAATCACAGAGAAGCAATGAGGGACACTCAGTGTGAAAAAGGTGGTGATGGGATGATACAATGGGGAGGCATCTACACATGGGGAAGAATAGGAGGCTAGAGTGATGGGGCACCATGCTCACCCCACAGGCACTGTGGCCGAATTGTGAGAGAGCTCCCTCCACCAGCACAGGCCTCTGCCTGGACGGACCTGGGACCTGCCTAAAGTCTATATGGATTCATTGCATCAGACAACAGACACAGGATTGGGAGGTAGCCATTCCCAGATGCCTGAAGCTGCAGGCTTCCTGTGCTCTCAGTTGCACAGTGCCAAGTCAGCATGGGACTCAGCTTCGGTATGGTGGACTTCATATTGTCCCTACTGAACTGGTGAGGGAGTAGACAAAGCAGAAGCTCCTCTGAGCCACGCCCTTTGTGGGAAAGCCAAGAACCCCTCCCCTACAGCACATCAGGATCTAAACACAGGAGTTGACTGAGGTGCTGCAGACTTTGACCTCAGAGGCATTGAGCAACTGCTTCAGTGGGTCCAGGGTGGGAGGTGGAGCAGGGAGAAATTTGTGGTCCCTCGGCAGCTGAAAACAATCTCAGTCTCTTATGACTTGGCATCCTTGGTGTCCTCAAGCCTGCATAACACTCTGTCACCTCCTCAGCCCTGGTTCCACCCTCCAGATTGTATCATCCCACAGTCAGTATGGCCCTGCCTCCACATCTGAGGCTCTGATCAGAAGTCATGCTTCTGGCTTCACCTAGTCCTGGCTCTGAGGCTCTCATACAGGAGCTGAAGACTCAGCCCCTGTGGTTCCAGAGCTTCTTCTAGGCTTTGGACACTGCCCCTGAGATTCCAGAGCTGCACATGGACCATAAGACCTCACCCCTGAGCCTCCACTACTGCTGCAGGGCCAGGAGAACTATTCCAACGTCCAACACCCCACCAGGAACCACCCAGCCTTGAGCCATTAGTACACTCGAACCTAGTATGAGCAAACATCTATGGCCTGAAAACCACAACCATTGCCTGGATAGCCTCACCCACCTGCCACAGCTGCCACTGTCACCTGTGCAGGGAGACCTTGGGCAGAGCAATCCCTACAGTTCCAACCTTCATTGAGAGAGTTTTGCTCAGTTCCCAACTCAAGCTTCTTACAACTCTCTGGGAAACAACCCAACATGTAGCACAAAGATCATCGAGCACACACTTGAACAATTGCAATCACAGGTGAACAGGACAAATCAGAACAGCTGCACTATAGGCTTCTAGTGCATATGCCTCTTTCCTACCACATCAACATTCTAGGATAGGAGACAAGTGGAATCTAGGGAACTCCCCTTCTTCTAATTAAGCAGGAGAGTTCCCAGCAAAGAACGGTTGCTCTGCAAACCTATTAGCCCTAAGTTGAGAAAAAGGTTTCAGATCAGAAGAAACCAGCAAATATCCCTGGCAACATCAAAAAACAAAAGAGTTCAACACCCCAAAGGGATCACAATGGAGCTACAGTAGTGAACTTTAAACATAAGGAAATTGTAGAAATTGAATTCAGAATGTGTGTGGCAAATAACATGAATGGAATTGAAGAGAAAGATGAAAACCAACAAAGAGAAGTAAAAAAATATTTCAGAAAATTAGTGAATAAGCCATTAAGAGCTAGATAACATAAGAAAGGATAGAATAGAACTTAAACAAGTGAAAGAGTCCTTTAGAGAACTTCAAAACACAGTGGAAATCTTCAGCAACAGACTAAACCAATGAAAAGAAAGAGTCTCAGAACTTGAGGACAAGGCTTTTGAGCTAACCATTCATTTAAAGGGGTAGGGGGGCGGAGCAAGATGGAGGACGAATAACACCGCCAGACAGAGGGTCTCTGCAGAAAAGACAGATTCTAGCAGAAACTAGAGGAAAGAAGCAAGAAGACAAGCATACAGCGGACAAGGGCTGGAAGGAGGGGTACCTGAGACCCCGGGAGACTCCACGGGAGGAGGCTGCGGAGGAGAACTGGAGGCTGAGACCACCGGAGCAGCCCGGAGACCAGTGGCAAGGGTAGGTGGAATTGCTGTTTCCCCTCCCCTGCATTCGGGACTGCTGGTGGGCTCCCCAGCGGGTGGAGAGACCTGCGGACACCAGGCCAGAGACTGCCTCCACCTGCCAACGGTGAGCCTGTAGCAGACGTGGCACCAGGTTCCCAACTTCCTCCGGGCACCTCCGTGTGCACGGACCGGAGCCGCGCGGCAGGCGCCATATGGCCTACCCCTCCCCTCCGTCGACCCTACCCGCGGCTGCCCAGAGAGACAATACAGCCACCAGCTGGAGGCACCTCCAGGGAACGGACCTTCCCATTTGGGACCCAGCCCGCCCTCCCAGGTGCTGCTGGCACCGTGTACCCAGGAAAACAGTGCTGACTCAGAGGCTGAGAGACATAGACCCAGCTTGGGCTCCCTGTGGGTGATTAGGACCGGAAAACCTCTCCCTGGTGGGAATACAGTTTGAACTCTGGGACCCAGAGGTCGGACCTGCAGACCAGATCCCCTGCACCGAGGGCTACCATTGCCCAGGGCACAGAAGGGTTATACGTGAACAGCCTACCGAGGTCTGTGTGCCTCCAGGGGGGGATCGGCGTCCTAGAGGGCAACCCTCCTCCCAGGAGGAGGCCGTGCACCCAACCCAGGTGGCGTTCCTGTGCAGGGAACCTCCCCACCGGCATCACAGTCCGGGGAGGCCTGGTGGCTTGTGGTCTGGGCTGCTGGCAGAGGCCCAGGAGTAGCTGCCGAGTTGGGGAGGGTGGAAAGAAGCGAGGCCTGCTGCAGACTGCGGGTCTCAGACAGCCCCACCCCCACACCCAGACTTTCTGGCTGAGCGGGACCATTCCAGCCCCGCCATGACAGCTTTCCCTGGAAGCAGAGAACAGAACTTTGACCCCTGCTAACGGCCTGAGGGCAGGCTTACCCAACCCAGCTCCGCCCAGAACGAGAGCTGATAACAGGACTCAAAATCAACACCATAGCCTGTTCCTCCAAGCAAACGCCACCTATGACAGGGACGGCATCTTGCACAGCCTTTCCACGGCACCCACTGAATCAATATAAAGGGAGTGGTCCAATTTCACCCACAGGCAACACCTAACGGCTCAGAAACTAAACAAGGTGTGTGAATACCCAAACAATAACCTAAGGAAAGAAACAACAACTGATCGACATGGGAAGAAATCAGCGAAAGAACTCAGGAAATATGAAGAACCAAACGGAAAACAAACCCCCAAAGAGGAGCACCAGCCCCGTAGAAACAGACACCGACCAAAATCAGGCAACCCATATGACAGAAGAGGAATTTCGTAAGTGGAACATAAGAACACTCACCCAGCTGCAACAACAACTCAATAACCAACACCAAGAAACCACAAAAAGTCTCCAGGATATGAGAAAAGAAATAGACACATTGAAGAAAAGTGTAACCGAACTCCTGGAAATGAAGAATCAGTTCAAGGAACTACAAAATACAGTGGAAAGTCTCAAGAACAGGGTAGATCAAACAGAAGAAAGAATCTCAGAGCTGGAAGATAACACCCTCCAATTAAATAAATCAGTCACAGAAATAGAGCAGAGAAACAAGAGAAAAGAGCAAAGCCTACAAGAGCTGTGGGATTATGTGAAGAAACCTAATGTGAGGGTCATAGGGTTACAAGAAGGGGAAGAAGACAACACTCAAGGATTGGACAAGCTGTTTGAAGATATAATACAGGAAAATTTCCCAGGCCTTGCTCAAAATCTGGATATACAAGTTCAAGAAGCTCAGAGGACCCCTGGGAGATTCAACGCAAACAGGAAGACATCACGACAAGCAGTCATCAGACTAACCAAAGTATCAACTAAAGAGGCCCTTCTAAGAGCTGTAAGACAAAAGAAGCAAGTAACATACAAGGGAAAGCCAATTCGAATAACATCAGACTTCTCTAATGAGACTTTACAAGCAAGGAGAGACTGGGGCCACATTCTCACTCTTTTGAAACAAAACAATGCCCAGCCTAGAATATTATTCCCTGCAAAACTAAGCTTCGTATATGAAGGGGAAATAAAAACATTCTCAGACAAGCAAAGGCTCAGAGAATTCACCAAGACAAGACCAGCCCTACAAGAAGTACTTAAAACAGCGTTATGCACGGAACATCATAATAATAACCCACGAATATAAAAACAACCAAAACCCAAAGATATTAAAGGCCAGATATTACAATGGCTCAAGACAGAAATCATAGCAACAACATCCAACCCAACAGAATGATCAGTAATCTACCTTACCTATCAGTTCTCTCAATAAATGTGAATGGCTTAAACTCTCCACTCAAGAGACATAGGCTGGCTGAATGGATAAGAAAATAGAGGCCAAGTATATGCTGTCTTCAGGAAACACATCTAACCTGCAAGGATGCATACAGAATAAAAATAAAAGGGTGGAGATCAATATTCCAAGCCAATAGAAGCCAAAAGAAGGCTGGTGTGGCAGTTCTAAGTTCAGACGATTTAGTTTTTAAACCAACAAAAGTAGTTAAAGACAAAGAGGGTCATTATGTACTGGTGAAGGGCACAGTCCAACAAGAAGAGATAATAATTTTAAATATATATGCACCCAACTTAGGTGCACCCAGATTCATAAAGCAAACCTTACTGGAGCTAAGCAAATGGATTAATAGGAACTCCATAATCACCGGAGATTTCAACACCCCACTGACGGCACGAGACAGATCCTCCAAACAGAAAATTAATAAAGAAATAATGGACTTAAACAAAACTCTAGAACAATTGGGTCTGACAGACATCTACAGAACATTCTACCCAAAATCCACTGAATATACGTTCTTCTCATCAGCTCATGGGACATTCTCTAAGATTGACCATATCCTAGGACACAAAGAAAATCTCAAGAAATTTAAAAAAATACAAATCATACCATGTACCTTCTCAGATCACACTGGAATAAAACTAGAAATGAACCCTAGCAGAAACTCACATTTCTACACAAAAACATGGAAATTAAACAACCTCCTACTAAATGATTACTTCGTAAATGAAGAAATCAAGACGGAAATAAAAAACTTCTATGAAGAAAACGACAATGGACAGACAAGTTATCAACTGCTCTGGGACACAGCTAAAGCAGTTCTGAGGGGAAAGTTTATCTCCATAAATGCCTATAACCAAAAGTAAAGAAGATCACAAATAGACAATCTAATGAAATGACTCAAAGAGCTGGAAAAAGAAGAACAGACCAACCCCAAACCCAGCAGAAGAAGAGAAATCAACAAGATCAAATCAGAACTAAATGAAATTGAAAACAGGGTAGCTATTCAGGAGATTAATAAAACAAAAGGTTGATTCTTTGAAAAAATAAACAAAATTGACACGCCGTTGGCTAAGCTAACGAAAAGCAGAAAAGAGAAATCTCTAATAAGCTCCATCAGGAATAAAAAAGGAAATATCACAACTGATCCCAAAGAGATACAAGATACAATTTATGAATACTACAAAAATCTTTAGGCACACAAACTGGAAAATGTGGAGGAAATGGACAAATTTCTAGAAACACACAGCCTCCCTAGGCTCAACCAGGAAGAAATAGATTCCCTGAACAGACCAATCTCAACAGCTGAAATAGAAACAGCAATTAAAAATCTCCCTAAGAAGAAAAGTCCCGGTCCAGATGGCTTCACACCTGAATTTTACCATACTTATAAAGAAGAACTAGTACCTATTTTGCAGAAACTATTCCACAACATCGAGAAGAACGGAAACCTCCCCGACACCTTTTATGAAGCGAATATTACTCTGATACCAAAACCAGGAAAGGATGCAACAAAAAAAGAAAACTACAGACCAATATCCCTAATGAATATGGATGCAAAAATTTTCAACAAAATCTTAGCTAACCGAATCCAGACGCTTATCAAAAAAATAATCCACCACGACCAAGTGGGCTTCATCCCAGGGATGCAGGGATGGTTCAACATACGTAAATCTATAAATGCAATTCACCACATAAACAGAAGCAAAAACAAAGACCACATGATTCTTTCAATAGATGCAGAAAAAGCTTTTGACAAAATTCAACACCCTTTCATGATACTAACACTTAAGAAAATAGGCATAGAAGGGACATACCTAAAACTGATACAAGCCATATATGACAGACCCATAGCCAACATCATACTGAATGGGGAAAGATTGAAATCATTCCCACTTAGAACTGGAACCAGACAAGGCTGCCCACTATCTCCACTTCTGTTCAACATAGTGCTGGAAGTCTTGGCTACAGCAATCAGACAGGAAAATGGAATCAAAGGTATCCAAATAGGGGCAGAAGAGATCAAACTTTCACTGTTTGCTGATGATATGATATTGTATCTAGAAAACCCCAAGGATTCAACCAAGAAACTCCTGGAACTGATCAATGAATTTAGTAATGTCTCAGGATACAAAATCAATACACAGAAATCAGAGGCATTCATATACGCCAACAACAATCTAATTGAGAACCAAATCAAAGACTCAATTCCCTTCACAATAGCAACAAAGAAATTAAAGTACCTAGGAATATATTTAACCAAAGAGGTAAAAGACCTCTACAGGGAGAACTATGAAACACTGAGGAAGGAAATAGCAGAGGATGTAAACAGATGAAAATCCATACCATGCTCGTGGATCGGCAGACTCAATATCATCAAAATGTCTATACTACCCAAACTGATCGACAGATTCAATGCAATACCTATTAAAATCCCATCAGCATTCTTCAAAGATATAGAAAAAATAATTTTACACTTCGTATGGAACCAAAGAAGACCCCGAATATCAAGAGCAATTCTAGGCAACAAAAATAAAATGGGAGGCATTAATATGCCAGATATCAAACTATACTACAAAGCTTAAGTAGTTAAAACATTGTGGTATTGGCACAAAAACAGGAATATTGACCAGTGGTACAGATGTGAGAATCCTGATATAAAACCATCCTCATATAGCCATCTTATCTTTGACAAAGCAGACAAAAACATACGCTGGGGAAAAGAATCTCTCTTCAATAAATGGTGCTGGGAAAACTGGATAGCCACCTGTAGAAGGCTAAAACAGGACCCACACCTTTCACCTCTCACAAAAACCAACTCACGCTGGATAACAGACTTAAACCTAAGATATGAAACTATTAGAACTCTAGAGGAAAAAGTTGGAAACACTCTCCTAGACATCGGCCTGGGCGAAGAGTTTATGAAGAAGTCCCCAAAGGCAATCACAGCAGCAACAAAAATAAATAAATGGGACATGATCAAACTACAAAGCTTCTGCACAGCCAAAGAAATAGTCATGAAGTAAACAGACAACCTACAGAATGGGAGAAAATTTTTGCATCCTATGCATCCGATATGGGACTGATAACTAGAATATACTTAGAACTCACGAAAATTAGGAAGAAAAAATCAAATAACCCCATTAAAAAGTGGGCAAAGGACTTGAACAGAAATTTTTCTAAAGAAGACAGAAGAATGGCCAACAAACATATGAAGAAATGCTCAACATCTCTAATCATCAGGGAAATGCAAATCAAAACCACAATGAGATATCACTTAACCCCAGTGAGAATGGCCTTTATCAAAAAATCTCCAAACAATAAATGCTGGCGTGGTTGCGGAGAGAGAGGAACACTCCTACACTGCTGGTGGGACTGCAAACTAGTTCAACGTCTGTGGAAAGCAATATGGAGATACCTTAAAGCGATACAAGTGAATCTACCATTTGATCCAGCAATCCCATTGCTGGGCATCTACCCAAATGATCCAGTGACACTCTACAAAAAAGACACCTGCACTCGAATGTTTATAGCAGCACAATTCATAATTGCAAGGCTGTGGAAACAGCCCAAGTGCCCATCAATCCAAGAATGGATTAATAAAATGTGGTACATGTATACCATGGAGTACTATTCAGCTCTAAGAAACAATGGTGATATAGCACATCTTATATTTTCCTGGTTAGAGCTGGAACCCATACTACTAAGTGAAGTATCCCAAGAATGGAAAAACAAGCACCAGATATATTCTCCAGCAAACTGGTATTAACTGAGTAGCACCTAAGTGGACACATAGGTGCTACAGTAATAGGGTATTGGGAAGGTGGGAGGGGGGAAGGGGGCGGGTATATACATACATAATGAGTGAGATGTGCACCATCTTGGGGATGGTCATGATGGAGACTCAGACTTTTGGGGGGAGGAGGGGAAATGGGCATTTATTGAAACCTTAAAATCTGTACCACCATAATATGCCAAAATAAAAAAAAAATACTACAAAAACCTTTATGCACAGAAACTGGAAAATGAGGAGGAAATGGACAAATTCCTAGAAACTCACAGCCTCCCTAGGCTCAATCAGGAAGAAATAGAATTCCTGAACAGCCAATATCAAGAGCCAAAATAGAAATAGCAATTAAAAATCTTCCTAAAAAGAAAAGTCCTGGCCCAGATGGTTTCATACCTGAATTTTGCCACACCTACAAAGAAGAACTCGTGCCTATCTAACATAAATTATTCCATAACATCAAGAAGAATGGAGACCTCCCCGACACCTTTTATGAAGCGAATATTACTTTGATACCAAAACCAGGAAAATATGCAACAAAAAAAGAAAACTACAGACCAATATCCCTTGTACATATACATGCAAAAATTTTCAACAAAAAATGGCCTTTATCAAAAAATCTCCAAACAATAAATGCTGGCGTGGTTGCGGAGAGAGAGGAACACTCCTACACTTCTGGTGGGACTGCAAACTAGTTCAACCTCTGTGGAAAGCAATATGGAGATACCTTAAAGCGATACAAGTGAATCTACCATTTGATCCAGCAATCCCATTGTTGGGCATCTACCCAAATGATCCAGTGACACTCTACAAAAAAGACACCTGCACTCGAATGTTTATAGCAGCACAATTCATAATTGCAAGGCTGTGGAAACAGCCCAAGTGCCCATCAATCAAAGAATGGATTAATAAAATGTGGTATATGTACACCATGGAGTACTATTCAGCTCTAAGAAACAATGGTGATATAGCACACCTTATATTTTCCTGGTTAGAGCTGGAACCCATACTACTAAGTGAAGTATCCCAAGAATGGAAAAACAAGCACCAGATATATTCTCCAGCAAACTGGTATTAACTGAGTAGCACCTAAGTGGACACATAGGTGCTACAGTAATAGGGTATTGGGCAGGTGGGAGGGGGGAGGAGGGCGGGTATATACATACATAGTGAGTGAGATGTGCACCATCTGGGGGATGGTCATGATGGAGACTCAGACTTTTGAGGGGAAGGGGGTAAATGGGCATTTATTGAAACCTTAAAATCTGTACCCCTATAATATACCAAAATAAAAAAAATAATTAAAAAAAAATCCTACCTAACCAAATCCAGATGCTTATTAAGAAAATAATCCATCACAACCAAGCAGGCTTCATCCCAGTGATGCAGGGATGGTTCAACATATGTAAATCTATAAATGTAATTCACCACATAAACAGAAGCAAAAACAAAAACCATATGATTCTTTAAATAGATGCAGAAAAAGCTTTTGAAAAAATCCAACACCCTTTAATGATGAGACTACTTAATAAAATAGGCATACAAGGGATGTACTTTAAAATGATACAAGCCATATACGACAGACCAATAGCCAACATCACACTGAATGGAGAAACATTGAAAGCACTCAGAACTGGAACCAGGCAAGGTTGCCCACTATGTCCACTTCTATTCAACAATAGTGCTAGAAGTCCTTGCTATACTGATCAGACAGGAAAGTGGAATTAAAGGTATCCAAATTGGGGCAGAAGAGATCAAACTCTCACTGTTTGCTGATGATATAATATTGTATCTAGAAAACCCCAAGGATTCAACAAAGAGATGCCTGGAATTGACAAATGAATTTAGTAAAGTCTCAGGATACAAAATCAATACATAGAAATCAGAGGCATTCATATACTTCAATAACAATCAAATTGAGAACCAATCAAAGACTCAATACCCTTCACAATAGCAACAAAGAAAATTAAGTACCTAGGAATCTATTTAACTAAGGAGGTAAAAGACCTCTACAGGGAGAACTAGGAAACTCTGAGGAAGGAAATAGCAGAGGATTTAAACAGATGGAAATCCATACCATGTTTATGGGTCAGCAGAATCAACATTGTTAAAAGGTCTATACTACCCAAACTGATCTACAGATTCAATGCAATTCCTATTAAAATACCAACATCATTCTTCACAGATATAGAAAAAATAATTTTATGCTTCATTTGGAACCAGAGAAGACCCCGTATATCAATAGTAATTCTAGGCAATAAAAACAAAATGGAAGGTACCAATATGCCAGATTACAACTATAATACAAAGCTGTAGTAACTAAATCAGTTTGGTATTGGCACAAAAATAGGAATATTGACCAGTGGAACACAACTTGAGAACCCTGATATAAAACCATTCTTATATAGCCATCTAATCTTTTACAAAGCAGACAAAAACATCCACTGGGGAAAAGAATCCTTATTCAATAAATGGTGGTGGGAAAACTGGATAGCCACTTGTAGAAGGCTTAAGCAAGATACACACCTTTCATCTCTCACAAATATCAACTCATTCTGGGTAACAGACTTAAACCTAAGGTATTAAACTATTAGAATTCTAGAACAAAATGTTGGAAACACTCTCCTAGACATTGGCCGGTGCAAAGAATTTATGAAGAAGACCACAAAGGCAATCACAGCAGCAACAAAAATAAATAAATCAGACCTGATCAAATTAAAACCTTCTGCACAGCCAAAGAAACAGACATGAAAGCAAACAGACAACTTACAGAATGGGAGAAAATTTTCACATCCTACACATTTTATAGGGGGCTGATAACTAGAATCTAATTAGAACTCATGAAAATTAGCAAGAAAAAATCAAACAGCCCTATCAAAAAGTGGGCAATGGTCATGAACATAAACTGGCTTCATAAAATAAGTTGGTGACGATAGTCTCCTCAACGTTATGGAATAATTTCTGCAATAATATCAGCTCTTCTTTGTAGGTCTGATAGAGTTTGGCTGTAACTCCATCTGCTCGAGAGCTTTGTTGTTGTTGTTGGAAGATTTTTTATTACTGCTTCAATCTCATTGGTCATTATTGCTCTGTTCAAGAGTTCTGTTTCTTCCTGACTGAGTCTTAGATGGTTGTATATTTCCAAGGTTGTATATTCATTTCCTATACATTTTCTAGTGTATGTGTGTAGAGATTTTCACAGTATTCACAGATAATGTTTTATGCTTCTGTGGTATCAGTTGAAATATCTTCTTTTTCATTTCTGCTTACACTAATTCGGCTCCTTCTATTCCTGGTTAATCTAGCAAAAGATCTACCAATTTTGTTTATCTTTTCAAAGAACCAAGTTTTTGTTTCACTCATCTTTTGTATTTTTCTTTGTTTTCCATTTCATTTAATTATGCCTTGACCTTTATTTGTTTTTTTTTCTGCTGGGTTTGGGTTTGGTTTGCTCCTTTGCTAGTTCCTTGAGATGTGATATTATGTTGTTAATTTGTGATCTTTTTAAATATTTTTTTTAATTTTAGAATATTATGGAGGTACAAACATTTTGGTTACATATAATGCCTTTTCCTCACCAAGCCTGAGCTACAAGCATCCCCTGTCCCCATGCAGCGCACCCATTAGTTAGTTGTGAGTTTACCCACACTCATTATCCCCCCCACCTGACCAGCACCCAATGCATATAGTGTTTATCAGTTAGCATCAATTTGATTGCAAATATATGTGGTGCTTTTTTTTATCCATTCTTGTGATATTTTACCTCAAAGGATGAGCTGAAGCTCTATCCAGGATAATATAAGAGATGCTAGTTCACATTGTTTTTTGTAGTTGAGTAGTATTCCCTGGTATACATATACTACATTTTTTAAGCCACTCATGTATTTATGGTCATTTGGGTTGTTTCTACATCTTTGCAATTGTGAATTGTGCTGCCATAAACATTTGAGTGCAAATGTCTTTATTATAGAATGTATTTTTTTTTTCCTTTGAGTAGAGACCTAGTAGTCGGATTGCTGAATCAAACGGTATGTCTATTTTTTTTCCTTTTATTTCATCATATTATGGAGGTAAAAATATTGTTAGGGCTCCAAATATTGCCCCAGCCCTCCCTCTCCCCCCAACATGCCATAGATTCAAATGTGTCCAATCCCCAGGTGATGCGCACTGCACACATCATGTAAGTATACACTCCTCCCCACCTCTCCCCTCCCACCTGCCCACCACCTGAAAAATCCTTTCAGTTTTTTTTGACATTCTGGTTACATTGTATATCTTTGCCTCTCCCTAAGAAGGGTTAGAGTTATGCCCTTCCACTCCAAAATGCTCACCACATCCCTAGTATTGGGTTTCTCCCCCTCCCCCGAATCCCTGGCAAACATTACCATCATTTGAGAACCATAGTTTTAATCAGTCAATACCAATTTGATGGCAAGTAGATGTGGGGCCAATTTTTCACATCTTGTGTCACCTCACTTTGGACAGCAGGCTAAAGCTTAATCCAGGATAGCATAAACAGTGCTAGCTCACTGTCGTTTTTTAGAATTGAGTAATATTCCATTGTGAGCATATACCACATTTTAATTATCCACTCATGAATTGACGAGCACTTGGGTTGTTTCCATGACCGTGCAATAGTGAATTGTGCTGCCATAAACATTCAGGTGCAGATGTCTTTATAATAGAATGTCTTATGCTCTTATGGGTAGATAGATGCCCAACAATACTATTGCTGGGTCGAATGGTATTTCTATTTCTAGCTGTTTGAGGTATCTCCAAATAATTTTCAACAAAGGTTGCACTAATTTGCAGTCCCACCAGCAGTGTCAGAGTGTTCCTGTCTCTCCACATCCTCTCCAGCATTTGTTGTTTGGGATTTCTTGATATAGGCCATTCTTACTGAGGTTAGGTGGTATCTCACTGTAGTATTGATTTGCATTTCTCTGATGATTATAGATGTTGAGCGTTTTTTATATGTTGCAGGCCATTATTCTGTCTTCTTTGGAGAAGTTTCTTTTCATTTCTGTCGCCCATTTCTTGATGGGATTGTTTTATTTTTTTCTTGTTAATTCTTTTAAGTTCTAGATAGATTCTTGTTATTGAAACTTTATCAGACGTGTAGAGAGCAAATATTTTCTCCCACTCTGTGGGTTGTCTATTTTCTCTACTGATGGTTTCCTTGGCTGTGCAGAAACTCTTTAATTTGATCAGATCCCATTTGTTTATTTTTGATGCTGCAGTGATTGCCTTGGGAGTCTTTCTCAATAATTATTTGCCTAGACCAATGTCTGATAGGGTTTTCCCAACATCATCTTCTAGTATTCTTAAGGTTTCATGCCTTAAGTTTAAATCTGTTATCAATCTTGAGTGAATTTTTGTGAGAGGTGAGAGGTAGGGATCCTGTTTCAATCTTCTGCATGTAGCTAACAAGTTTTCATTGTATATTTTTGTCAGCTTTATCAAAGATTAGATTATTGTATACTGATGGTTTCATCTATGGTATCTCAGATCTATTCCAGATATCCATGCTTCTGGTCTTGTGCCAGTACCAGGCTGATTTAACTATTATTGCTTTATAGAACAGCTTGAAGTCAGGAAGACTGATGCCTCCCAGTTTGTTCTTTTTACTTAAGATTGCTTTGGCTATATGAGGTTTTTTATGGTTCCATAGAAAGTGAAGAATTATTTTTTTTCTAGATCTGTAAAGAATGCTGATGGTATTTTGATGGGGATTGCATTAATTCTATAGATCACTTTAGGTAATATTGACATTTTAACTACATTGATTCTACCAATCCATGAACAAGGTACATTTTTACATCTGTTTAAATCTTCTGCAATTTCTTCTTTTAGTGTTTCATAGTTCTCCTTGTATAAATCTTTTGTATCTTTCATTACATATACTCCTAGATATTTAATTTTCTTTGGGGCTATAGTAAGAGGTATTGCATTTTTGATTTGAGTTTCTGCTTGATGGTTTTTGGCATATATGAATGCTTCTGATTTGTGTATATTGATTTTGTAACCTGAAACTCTACCAAATTCAGTTATCAAATCTTGAAAGAGTCCATGGGGTTTTCTAGGTATAGTATCACATCATCGGTGAAGAGAGAGTTTGGTTTCATCTTCCCCCGCTTGAATGCCCTTAATACCCTTCTCCAGACTGATTGCTATTGCTAGGACTACAAGCACTGTGTTGAATAGGAGAGGAGATAGTGGGCATCCTTGTCTAATTCCAGATCAAAGAGAGAAAGATTGCAATTTTTCCCCATTTAGAATGATACTGGCTGTGGGTTTGTCATAGATGGATATGGTAAATTTAAGGTATGAGCTATCTATGCTTATTTTGTGAAGAGTTTTCATCATAAAGTTGTGTTGGACTGTGTCAAATGCTTTTCTTGCATCTATTGACAGAATCATATGTTCTTAGTTCTTGATTTTATTTCTGAAGTGACTTGCATTTATAGACTTGTGTATGTTGAACCATCCTTGCATCTCTGGAATAAAGCCCACCTCATCATGATGAATTATTTTCTTGGTGTGCTGCTGAATTCTATTTGCTAAAATTTTATTTAGGATTCTTGCATCTAAATTCATGAGGAATATTGGTCTGTAATTTTCTTTTTTTGTTGCATCCTTTCCTGGCTTTGACATCAAGGTGATATTGGCTTCATAGAATGAGTTAGAAAGACTACCATCCTTCTCAATGGTGTGGAATAGTTTCCATAGTATAGGTATGAGTTCATCTTTGTATGTTTGGTAGAACTCTGAAGTGCAGCCATCTGGCCCAGGACTTTTCCGTTTGGGGAGGTTTTTAATTAGTGCTCCAATTTCTGAGCTTGAGATTTGTCTATTCAGGAATCCTGTTTTCTCCTGGGTGAACTTAGGGAGGTTGTATGAATCCAAGAATTTGTCCATTTCATCTTCATTCTATAGTTTTGGAGCAAATAGATTTTTATAATAGTCAAATATAATGTTTTGTATTTCTGTGGTGTCTGTTGTGATCTCTCCTTTTTCATTTTTGTTGAGTTTATTAGAGTCCTTTCCCTTTGGGTCCTTGTTAATCTAGCAGGAGGGCCATTGATTTTGTTTATCTTTTCGAAAAACCAGCTTCTGGTTTTGTTAATCTTTAGTATAGTTCTCGTTCTCCATTTCATTCACTTCTGCTTTGATCTTCATTATTTCTTTTCTTCTATTAGGATTGAAAATTGTTTGCTCTTCTTTTTTCAATTCCTTGAGCTTATTCATTAGGTTGTCAGTATCTAAGCTTTCTGTTTTTTGAATGTGAGCGTTAATTGCTATTAGTCTTTCTCTCAGTTAAGTTTTGCTGTATCCCACAGGTTTTGGTAAGTAGAATCACCGTTATCATTTTGTTCAAAGAAATTATTGATTTCCCTCTGAATTTCTTCCTTTACCCAATAATTTTTCAATAATAGATTGTTTCATTTCCATCATTTTGTGAAAGGTTGAGTGTTTCTATAGGAATTGGATGGTAATTTTATGCCATTATGGTCAGAGAAGATATAAGGTATAATTTCTCTTTTCTTGAATTTTTTCTGATCTGATTTGCAGCCTAGGATGTGATCAATTTTGGAGTAGGATCCATGGACTGCTGAGAAGAAAGTAAATTCAAGTTTATTTGGATGGAATGCTCTATAGAGATCTGTGAGACCTTTTTTTTTTCTGGCATATTATGGGGGTACAGATTTTAAGGTTTCAATAAATGCCCATTCTCCTCCTTCCCCCGACAAGTCTGAGTCTCCAGCATGTGAGACCTTTTTGATCAAGAGCTTTGTTCAGGTCCATTATTTCTTTGCTTATTTTCTGTTTGGAGGATCTATCCAGATCATTCAATGGAGTGTTGAAGTCCCCGGCTACTATGGCAGTGTTGTGTAACAAGGTGTTTAGATTAGACAAGGTTTGCTTTAAGTAATTGGGTGCTCCTGTATTGGGTGCATAGATATTAAGAATTGTTCAATCTTCTTGTTGGATCTTCCCTTTCACCATTATCAAATGTCCATCTTTATCCTTTTTCACTTTTGATATTTTAAAGCTTATATTATCTGCATATAGTATAGCTACTCCAGTTTTCATTTGACTCCCGTTTGACTGGATGATAGTTTTCCATCACTTTTTCTTCAGCCAGCAGGCATCTTTGTGGGTTACATGTGTTTCCTGTAGACACAGACACTAGGCTTGTGAATTTTTATCCACTCTGCTAGTCTATGTCTCTTCAGAGGACAGTTTAAGCTATGTACATTTATTGAGAGAATTGAAATTGGAGGAAGTTTACCATTCATATTGTTGGGTAGAGACTTGTTGCTTTGGTTTACTCCTTGAGCAATCATGTATTTTGAGAGCTAAACTTTAATTCTTTGACGATTTCACTTTGAGGAGTGTCTACTGCCATGTTCGGTTAGAAATGCAGGTCTGAGATCTTCCTGTAGGGATGGTCTGGTCTTTTCAAATTACTTCAGTGATTGTTTTTCTTAGAAGGACTTTATTTCTCCCTCATAGATGAAACTTAAATTTTCCAGATAAAGAATTCTAGGTTGGGCTTTGTTCTGTTTTAGAAGATTAAAGATAGGCACCCAATCCCTCCTGGCTGGTAAGGTTTAGATGAGAAGTCTGCTGTCAGTCTGATAGGCTTACCCTTATAGGTCATTTGCTGCTTTCGTCTCACTGCACAGAAAATTGTTTCTTTCACGTTTACTTTGGTCAGCCTGAAAACCACATGGTGAGGTGATTGCCTTTCACATTGAGTCTCCCAGGAGTTCTGTGTGCTTCTTGTATTTGTATATCAAGATTTCTGGCCAGGCCTGGCATAGTTTCCTCCAGTATTCTGTGAAGTAAGTTTTCCAGCCCTTGTGAATGTTGCTCTTCTCCTTCCAGAATCCCAATCAATCTGAGACTCGGCTTGTTAACATAATCCCACACTTTCTGTAAACTTTGGTCTTGTCCATTGTTTCTGTGTTCCCTTTCTTCCTCTGGTTTGTTTAGAACCTAGGCATAATCTTCAAGTTCTGATATTCTTTCCTCTGCATGGTCCATCCTGTTCTTTAGGCTTTCCACTGAATTATGAAAATCCTTGATTGTTTCTTCATTGCCAGAATTTTTGTTTGGTTTTTCTTGATAGTATTGATTTCTTTGGAGAATCTTTCATTCATTTCCTTTATTGTTCTTGTGGTTTCTCTATGTTGTTATTCCCTTTTCTCTTCATTTCCATTTAGTTTTGCAGCAATCCATATTCAGAAATCTTCCTCTGTCAGTTTACTCATATCGTGTAAGTTAGTGTCAGATGATGCAGAATGAGTATTTTGCTTTGGAGGTGACTTTTCTTTCTGCTCCTTCATGTTTCCTGTAAACTTTCACTGCTTCTTTCTCATGTGGGTGCTTTATTGAGGATCGGAGGTGCAGGGACTGGATTACAGGACTCTAAGCCTTTGGAGAGTGTTGTGCCTTTCCCAGGGGATCCTTGGGCCCTGTTACCTATTTAGTTGGGATGAGATAAGCAATAGGTATCGCCCAGCTTAAGAGATTATACTTCAGAGGTTGCTTGATCTGTGGCTAGAGGGGAACTGATAAAGTTATTCAGAGATCATTTGCTGCATATGTGTGGCAGCTTCCTGGTGGGAAGTGTCTTTTGGTGCAATTGTTAGGGATTCTTGTTGAGATGTTCCTTCTCAGAACACAAGTCTATAATTTGGCAACTGCCTGGATACCAAGTATAAGCCCTTGTATTCTGCTTTTAACAGATGATCCAAACCAACTAGCTGTAGTAGGGCATCAACTCTTTTTACTCCACTCCTTCAAGGATGGAATTTATCTGGATGGTGTTAAGTAAAAGGCTCAGGGCTATTTAAGAGGTCCTGCCCAGGGATGTTGAGGGACACAGAACAGAGAGCGACCTGCCTGGCAACTCTGGTCCTGTATATGAGGGGTCAGGCCCTTCCCTATAGAATACCAGTGACCTGGTCACAGAGAAGGACTTTCTGCAACCCAGGTGGGCCTTAGCCCTGAAAGCAGACTCCCTCACTACTGTGTATTTCCAGGGCTGGGGGCTGATCCTTTGGCTGAAGACCCTGTCTTCCAGGTTGCCTCCAGGATATGGGCTCATGTCTCAGCTTGGGTATCAGTCTAGAGAGGCTGTTACTAAACCCTTTCAGGGGAGGGGTCTGGGTCTTTGGCAAAAACAGGCCAGCAATGGATACTAAGCAATAGGAGATAGCAGTCCAGCCTCTGGTTTCAGCTTGAATAATGGTTTGTTTCACTACTCCGCCCAGGGGTAGAGTCTGTAATTTTGGAGAGAAGGACCTATCTCAAAACCCCAGAATGTGCTGGGGGTACAGTTGTCCCATGTAAGAGTTGGAAAACGGCTCTCTTTCCTATTTCCACCCTGTTAGGGCATGTTCTATTTCATTAGGAGCAAAGCAGAGGTGGTTGGGTGGGATGGGGAACTGCCTGACCTCACCTGGGGACACCACCTGGGGAACAATATCTCTCCCTCTTCCCTCCCCTCCCTGGTGGGACTTGAGGCACTGGGATGTGCCAGGAGGCTTCACCAAGGAGTGAGCTCCTTCCCTCTTCTTCCCCCTCACCAGTGGCTCTTGAGCTGCCAGGGACCACTGAGAATCTCCACTGAGGGGTAAAAACTGCCTCCTTTCCAAACTGCCTGCCCATTCGTGTTACCTCTTCACACTGTCTTCAGAAGGCACTTCCCTGCTTGTGTGGGTGTGGAGGTTGGTGAAGGAGAAGTCGTCCCCCTGTGGGATGGATCACATAGTCCTGTTTGGCTGGCTGCTGAGCACAGCCAGCTTGCACTCCAATCCCTGCTGTACCACTCGGATTCTCAGAACTTCACAGCAAATCCAGAGTCACTTTCCTCCTTTTCCCAGTACTGCTGCCCCTCGAAGCTTCCTTGCAATTTCATGAAGCCAATCCTGTGGGAGAACTACCCACTCGAGTGATTCAGGCTGCCTTCTTCACCTCCCACTCTTATAGCAGAGAGCCAGAAGGTCATCCCTAATCTGCCATTTTTGACAATTGATATGTTTATTTTTAGTTCTTTGAAATATCTCCAAATTACCTAATCACAACCTAGGCCACAAATCAGATCTCAACAAATTAAAAAAAAAATAGAAATTATACCATGTATCTTCTCAGACCACAGTGGAATAAAATCAGAGATCAATTCCAAGAGAAACACTTTCTGACTTTTTGATGTCAGAAAAGGCTATCAGTTTTCCTCTTAGGACTGTTTTTGCTGAATCTCATAGATTTTGATAGCTTGTGTCTCCTTGTCAATCAGTTCAAGGAATTTTATAGTTTCCATCTTAATTTTATTATTAACCCAATAATTGTTCAGTAGCAGGTTATTGAATTTCCATGATTTTTTGTACAATTGAATGTTACTCTTGGAATTGATTTCTCATTTTATTCCATTATGGTATAAGAAGATACATGATATTATTTTGATTTTTTTAAATTGTTGAGCCATGGTTTGCAGCCTAAGATATGAACGATCTTAGAGAACATCCTATGTGCTGATGAGAATAATTTATATTCAGTAGTTTTGGGTAGAATGTTCTGTAAATGTCTCTTAGGTCCATTTGTTTTAGGGTCCTATTGAAGTCCAATGTTTCTTTATTTTCTGCTTTGATGATTTATCCAGCTCTGCCAGTGGAATGTTGAAGTCTCCAAGCAATTACAATACTACTGTTTATTTCTTTGCTTAGCTCTAGTTGAATTCGTTTTATGTATCCGAGAACTCCTCTGTTTGGAGTGTATATATTTAGGACTGGTAGGTCTCCTTGTCTTTTTGAATGCCTCTTTTTATCATTATATGATGACCATCTTTGTCTTTCTTTACCATTGTTGATTTAAAGTCAATTTTGTCTGATACGAAAATTCACTTTTTGTTTCCATTTGCACAGAATAATTTTTTCCATCCTTTCATATTGAGTCTGTCTGTATTCTTGTGTTTCAGATTTATGTTTTAGGTGGGTATCTATTCTGATGATTCATGTATATGCACTTGTATTTCCTAAAAAGCATGTCTGGCCATGACAAATTTCTTCAGTGTTTGCCTGTCTGGAAGATTTAATTTCTCCATCAATTGTGAAACTTAATTTTGGAGAATACAAAATTCTAGGCTGGCTGTAGTTCTGTTTATGAAAACTAAAGATGGGGCCCCACTCCCTTCTGGCTTATAACGTTTCTTCTGAGAAGTCTGCAGCTGGCCTGATGGTTTTCCCCTTATAGGTCAGTTGCTGCTTATGTCTTGCTGCTTGTAGAATTTTCTCCTTCATTATGACTTTGGCCAGGTTGACTACTATGTGTCTTGGAGATGTTTTTTTATTATGAATCGTCCCTGTGTTTGATGACCATCTTGTATCTGAATGTGTGGATCTCTAGTGATACCAGGGAAGTTTTCCTCAATAATTCCCTCAAATTATTTATAAAAGATTTTCCATACTTTTAGCTTTCTTCTTCTCCCTCAGAGATGCCTATAATACTTATGTTAGTTTGCTTTGCACAGTCCCATATCTATGTGACTGTTCTATCTTTTTTGTTCTTTTTTTTCTGCCCCCTTTTTTTAAATTTTTTTTTTATTTTGGCATATTATGGGGGTACAGATTTTAAGGTTTCAATAAATGCCCATTTCCCCTCCTCCCCCCAAAAGTCTGAGTCTCCATCATGACCATCCCCCAGATGGTGCACATCTCACTCATTATGTATGTATATACCCGCCCCCCTCCCCCCTGCCCAATACCCTATTACTGTAGTACCTATGTGTCCACTTAGGTGCTACTCAGTTAATACCAGTTTGCTGGAGAATATATCTGGTGCTTGTTTTTTCATTCTTGGGATACTTCACTTAGTAGTATGGGTTCCAGCTCTAACCAGGAAAATATAAGATGTGCTATATCACCATTGTTTCTTAGAGCTGAATAGTACTCCATGGTATACATATACCACATTTTATTAATCCATTCTTGGATTGATGGGCACTTGGGCTGTTTCCACAGCCTTGCAATTATGAATTGTGCTGCTGTAAACATTCGAGTGCAGGTGTCTTTTTTGTAGAGTGTCACTGGATCATTTGGGTAGATGCCCAGCAATGGGATTGCTGGATCAAATGGTAGATTCACTTGTATCGCTTTAAGGTATCTCCATATTGCTTTCCACAGAGGTTGAACTAGTTTGCAGTCCCACCAGCAGTGTAGGAGTGTTCCTCTCTCACCGCAACCACGCCAGCATTTATTGTTTGGAGATTTTTTGATAAAGGCCATTCTCACTGGGGTTAAGTGATATCTCATTGTGGTTTTGATTTGCATTTTCCTGATGACTAGAGATGCTGAGCATTATTTCATATGTTTGTTGGCCATTCTTCTGTCTTCTTTAGAAAAATTTCTGTTCAAGTCCTTCGCCCACTTTTTAATGGGGTTATTTGATTTTTTCTTCCTGATTTTCATGAGTTCTAAGTATATTCTAGTTATCAGTCCCTTATCGGATGCATAGGATGCAAAAATTTTCTCCCATTCTGTAGGTTGTCTGTTTACTTTCATGACTATTTCTTTGGCTGTGCAGAAGCTTTGTAGTTTGATCATGTCCCATTTATTTATTTTTGTTGCTGCTGTAATTGCCTTTGGGGACTTCTTCATAAACTCTTTGCCCAGGCCGATGTCTAGGAGAGTGTTTCCAACTTTTTCCTCTAGAGTTCTAATAGTTTCATATCTTAGGTTTAAGTCTGTTATCCAGCATGAGTTGGTTTTTGTGAGAGGTGCAAGGTGTGGGTCCTGTTTTAGCTTTCTACAGGTGGCTATCCAGTTTTCCCAGCACCATTTATTGAAGAGAGATTCTTTTCCCCAGCGTATGTTTTTGTCTGCTTTGTCAAAGATTAGATGGCTATATGAGGATGGTTTTATATCAGGATTCTCACATCTGTTCCACTGGTCAATATTCCTGTTTTTGTGCCAATACCATATTGATTTAATTACTACAGCTTTGTAGTATAGTTTGATATCTGGCATATTAATGCCTCCCATTTTGTTTCTGTTGCCTAGAATTGCTCTTGATATTCGGGGTCTTCTTTGGTTCCATATGAAGCGTAAAATTATTTTTTCTATATCTGTGAAGAATGCTGATGGGATTTTAATAGGTATTGCATTGAATCTGTAGATCAGTTTGGGTAGTATAGACAGTTTGATGATATTGAGTCTGCCGATCCACGAGCGTGGTATGGATTTCCATCTGTTTACATCCTCTGCTATTTCCTTCCTCAGTGTTTCATAGTTCTCCCTGTAGAGGTCTTTTACCTCTTTGGTTAAATATATTCCTAGGTACTTTAATTTCTTTGTTGCTATTGTGAAGGGAATTGAGTCTTTGATTTGGTTCTCAATTAGATTGTTGTTGGCGTATATGAATGCCTCTGATTTCTGTGTATTGATTTTGTATCCTGAGACTTTACTAAATTCATTGATCAGTTCCAGGAGTTTCTTGGTTGAATCCTTGGGGTTTTCTAGATACAATATCATATCATCAGCAAACAGTGAAAGTTTGATCTCTTCTGCCCCTATTTGGATACCTTTGATTCCATTTTCCTGTCTGATTGCTGTAGCCAAGACTTCCAGCACTATGTTGAACAGAAGTGGAGATAGTGGGCAGCCTTGTCTGGTTCCAGTTCTAAGTGGGAATGATTTCAATCTTTCCCCATTCAGTATGATGTTGGCTATGGGTCTGTCATATATGGCTTGTATCATTTTTAGGTATGTCCCTTCTATGCCTATTTTCTTAAGTGTTAGTATCATGAAAGGGTGTTGAATTTTGTCAAAAGCTTTTTCTGCATCTATTGAAAGAATCATGTGGTCTTTGTTTTTGCTTCTGTTTATGTGGTGAATTGCATTTATAGATTTACGTATGTTGAACCATCCCTGCATCCCTGGGATGAAGCCCACTTGGTCGTGGTGGATTATTTTTTTGATAAGTGTCTGGATTCGGTTAGCTAAGATTTTGTTGAAAATTTTTGCATCTATATTCATTAGGGATATTGGTCTGTAGTTTTCTTTTTTTGTTGCATCCTTTCCTGGTTTTGGTATCAGAGTAATATTCGCTTCATAAAAGGTGTCGGGGAGGTTTCCGTTCTTCTCGATGTTGTGGAATAGTTTCTGCAAGATAGGTACTAGTTCTTCTTTGTAAGTATGGTAAAATTCAGGTGTGAAGCCATCTGGACCGGGACTTTTCTTTTTAGGGAGATTTTTAATTGCTGTTTCTATTTCAGCTGTTGAGATTGGTCTGTTCAGGGAATCTATTTCTTCCTGGTTGAGCCTAGGGAGGCTGTGTGTTTCTAGAAATTTGTCCATTTCCTCCACATTTTCCAGTTTGTGTGCATAAAGATTTTTGTAGTATTCATAAACTGTATCTTGTATCTCTTTGGGATCAGTTGTGATATCTCCTTTTTTATTCCTGATGGAGCTTATTAGAGATTTCTCTTTTCTGCTTTTCGTTAGCTTAGCCAATGGTGTGTCAATTTTGTTTATTTTTTCAAAGAACCAGCTTTTTGTTTTATTAATCTCCTGAATAGCTTTCCTGTTTTCAATTTCGTTTAGTTCTGATTTGATCTTGTTGATTTCACTTCTTCTGCTGGGTTTGGGGTTGGTCTGTTCTTCATTTCCAGCTCTTTGAGTCGTTTCGTTAGATTGTATATTTGTGATCTTCTTGTCTTTTGGTTATAGGCATTTATGGAGATAAACTTTCCTCTCAGAACTGCTTTAGCTGTGTCCCAGAGGAGTTGATAACTTGTCTCTCCATTGTGGTTTTCTTCATAGAACTTTTTTATTTCCGTCTTGATTTCTTCATTTATGAAGTAATCATTTAGTAGGAGGTTGTTTAACTTCCACGTTTTTGTGTAGAAATGTGTGTTTCTGTTAGGGTTGATTTCTAGTTTTATTCCAGTGTGATCTGAGAAGGTACATGGTATGATTTCTATTTTTTTAAATTTCTTGAGATTTTCTTTGTGTCCTAGGATATGGTCAATCTTAGAGAATGTCCCGTGAGCTGATGAGAAAAACGTATATTCAGTGGATTTTGGGTAGAATGTTCTGTAGATGTCTGCCAGACCCAATTGTTCTAGAGTTTTGTTTAAGTCCATTATTTCTTTATTAATTTTCTGTTCGGAGGATCTGTCTCGTGCCGTCCGTGGGGTGTTGAAATCTCCGGCGATTATGGAGGTGCTATTAATCCATTTGCTTAGCTCCAGTAAGGTTTGCTTTATGAATCTGGGTGCACCTACGTTGGGTGCATATATATTTAAAATTCTTATCTCTTCTTGTTGGACTGTGCCCTTCACCATTATATAATCACCCTCTTTGTCTTTTACTACTTTTGTTGGTTTAAAAACTAAATCGTCTGAAATTAGAACTGCCACACCAGCCTTCTTTTGGCTTCTATTTGCTTGGAATATTGATCTCCACCCTTTTATTTTTAGTCTATATGCATCCTTGCAGGTTAGATGTGTTTCCTGAAGACAGCATATACTTGGCCTGTATTTTCTTATCCATTCAGCCAGCCTATGTCTCTTGAGTGGAGAGTTTAAGCCATTCACATTTATTGAGAGAACTGATAGGTAAGGTAGATTACTGATCATTCTGTTGGGTTGGATGTTGTTGCTATGATTTGTGTCTTGAGCCATTGTAATATCTGGCCTTTAATATCTTTGGGTTTTGGTTGTTTTTATATTCGTGGGTTATTATTATGATGTTCCGTGTATAACCCTGTTTTAAGTACTTCTTGTAGGGCTGGTCTTGTCTTGGTGAATTCTCTGAGCCTTTGCTTGTCTGAGAATGCTTTTATTTCTCCTTCATATACGAAGCTTAGTTTTGCAGGGAATAATATTCTAGGCTGTTTATTGTTTTGTTTCAAAAGAGTGAGAATGGGGCCCCAGTCTCTCCTTGCTTGTAAAGTCTCATTAGAGAAGTCTGATGTTATTAGAATTGGCTTTCCCTTGTATGTTACTTGCTTCTTTTGTCTTACAGCTCTTAGAAGGGCCTCTTTAGTTGATACTTTGGTCAGTCTGATGACTGCATGTCGTGACGTCTTCCTGTTTGCGTTGAATCTCCCAGGGGTCCTCTGAGCTTCTTGAACTTCTATATCAAGATTTTGAGCAAGGCCTGGGAAATTTTCCTCTATTATATCTTCAAACAGCTTGTCCAACCCTTGAGTGTTGTCTTCTTCCCCTTCTTGTAACCCTATGACCCTCACATTAGGTTTCTTCACATAATCCCACAGCTCTTGTAGGCTTTGCTCTTTTCTCTTGTTTCTCTGCTCTATTTCTGTGACTGATTTATTTAATTGGAGGGTGTTATCTTCCAGCTCTGAGATTCTTTCTTCTGTTTGATCTACCCTGTTCTTGAGACTTTCCACTGTGTTTTGTAGTTCCTTGAATTGATTCTTCATTTCCAGGAGTTCGGTTACACTTTTCTTCAATGTGTCTATTTCTTTTCTCATATCCTGGAGGCTTTTTGTGGTTTCTTGGTGTTGGTTATTGAGTTGTTGTTGCAGCTGGGTGAGTGTTCTTATGTTCCACATACGAAATTCCTCTTCTGTCATATTGGTTGCCTGATTTTGGTCGGTGTCCGTTTCTAGGGGGCTGGTGCTCCGCTTTGGGGGTTTGTTTTCCGTTTGGTTCTTCATATTTCCTGAGTTCTTTCGCTGATTTCTTCCCATGTCGATCAGTTGTTGTTTCTTTCCTTAGGTTATTGTTTGGGTATTCACACACCTTGTTTAGTTTCTGAGGCGTTAGGTGGTGCCTGTGGGTGAAATTGGACCACTCCCTGTATATTGAGTCAGTGGGTGCCGTGGAAAGGCTGTGCAAGATGCCGTCCCTGTTAGTAGGTGGCATTTGCTTGGAGGAACAGGCTATGGTGTTGATTTTGAGTCCTGTTATCAGCTCTGGTTCTGGGTGGAGCTGGGTTGGGTAAGCCTGCCCTCAGGCCGTTAGCAGGGGTCAAAGTTCTGTTCTCTGCTGTCAGGGCAGGGCTGGAATGGTCCCTCTCATCCAGAATGTCTGGGTGTGGGGGTGGGGCTGTCTGAGACCCGCAGTCTGCCGCAGGCCTCGCTTCTTTCCACCCTACCCAACTCCGCAGCTACTCCTGGGCCTCTGCCAGCAGGCCAGATCACAAGCCACCAGGCCTCCCCGTACTGTGATGCTGGCGGGGAGGTTCCCTGCACAGGAACGCCACCTGGGTTGGGTGCACGGCCTCCTCCTGGGAGGAGGGTTGCCCTCTAGGACGCCGATCCGCCCCTGGAGGCACACAGACCTCAGTAGGCTGTTCATGTATAACCCTTCTGTGCCCCAGGCAATGCTAGCCCTCGGTGCAGGGGATCTGGTCTGCAGGTCCGACCTCTGGGTCCCAGAGTTCAAGCTGTATTCCCACCAGGGAGAGGATTTTCGGTCCTAATTCACCCACAGGGAGCCCAAGCTGGGTCTATGTCTCTCAGCCTCTGAGTCGGCACCGTTTTCCTGGGAACAGGGTGCCAGCAGCACCTGGTAGGGCGGGCGGGGTCCCATACGGGAAGGGCCCGTTCCCTGGAGGTGCCTCCGGCTGGTGGCTGTATTGTCTCTCTGGGCAGCCGGGGGTAGGGTCGGCGGAGGGGAGGGAGAGGCAATATGGCGTCTGCCGAGCGGCTCGGGTCTGTGCACATAGAGGTGTCCGGAGGAAGTTGGGAACCTGGTGCCACGTCTGCTACAGGCTCACCGTTGGCAGGCGGCGGCAGTCTCTGGGCTGGTGTCCGCAGGTCTCTCCACCCGCTGGGGAGCCTACCAGCAGTCCCGAATGCAGGGGAGGGGAAACAGCAGATCCACCTACCCTTGCCGCTGGTCTCCGGGCTGCTCCGGTGGTCTCAGCCTCCAGTTCTCCTCCGCAGCCTCCTCCCGTGGAGTCTCCCGGGGTCTCAGGTCTCTACCTAGAACTTTAAAAAAAATCAGCAAGAGAAAATCAAAAAACCCCATCAATAAATGGGCAAAGGAAATGAACAAAAACTTTTCAAAAGAAGACAGAATAATGGCCAGCAAACATAAAAAAAATACTCAACATCTCTAATCATTAGAGAAATGTAAATCAAAACCACAATGAGATATCACCTAACCCCAGTGAGATTGGCCTCTATCAAAAAACCCCAAAACAACAAATGCTGGCGAGGATGTAGAGATACAGGAACAGTCTTACACTGCTGGTGGGACTGCAAATTAGTGCAACCTCTGTGGAAAAGAATTTGGACATATCTCAAAGAGCTAAAAATAGAAATAGCATTAGATCCAGCAATAGCACTATTAGGCATCTACCCAAAAGAGCATAAAATATTATGTAATAAAGACATCTGAACCTGAATGTTTATGGCAGCATGTTGAGAAATATGATTGAGGAATTAATGAGATGTGGCTCATAATATCATTATTCTATTATATAACCCAATATTATTATGTTAAAGACAGAAACAGACATTTGCAAGGTTTTGCCCTGAAGTAATGTGTGAACTCAATGGTTCACTTATTAGAGGCTGCTATCATAGGAGAGCTCTCAAATCTCTGGTAGGGATGTTTTCCAGGAAGGCTTCCAGGGATCTCAAAATCTGTGAGCTTCCCTGTGTCTTGAAACACAAGACAAGGCAAATATGGCCCACAGGATGGGAGCCAGAGACAATGAGTGCACTTTGCCCCGAGATGCACCCAGGTGGTTATAAACAACCTGTTTTATAGAGATGGGCTTTCTGCTGTCTCCTGTCTGTCTACCTTTAAGTCCACCATAACTAATCAAAGAAATATTGAGTCACTATAGACTTTTGTTTTACCTCTGTTAATTGACAACTACCTCGTAGTACTTAGAAGCTAGCCCCTGTAAGACTTTGTACCTATTTGTTCACCTAGATAGATTAGAAGCCTGTTGAGAGGACTTTTGACTCTAACCCACTACCTGTATCCCCTAGCAACTGCATTCCCTGATATGCAAATATGTTGCCCTGACAACTGGTAATTGATGTCTGTGATTATAAAAAGCTGTATGAATCTAACCATATTGCTGGTGTTTATGGAGATACGTCAGTCTCCTAGCTACTCCCCTTGTGTTATAGCTGATCTTTTTATATCTGTAAAACTATAAACTATACTTCAATCTCTGTGTATTCTTTTATTTCTCTCTGTTGCCTATCAATTTCCTTATCCTCTGTGATTACCCCTATCTTAGGGACTTGGCTCTGTGGGGAGAAGTAGCTAATCTCCTCATGGGCCTGCCTCAACTACTACTCCCCTGCAGCAGCACAATTCACTGTTGCAAAGACGTGGAAACAACCCAAGTGCCAATCAATTCATTAGTGGATTATTAAAATTTGGTATATGTATACCATGGAATATTACTCAATTATAAGAAATGACAGTGATCTGGCACCTCTTATATTTGTGTGGATAGAGCTTGAGCCCATAATCCGAAGTGAGGTATCACAAAATCGGAAGAATGGGCTTCACTTGTACTTGCCATCAAACTGGCATTAACTGATTAACACTATGGTGCTCACATGGTAGTAATATCCTCCAGGGATTTAGGGGGTTGGGGGTGGCAAACTCACAACTAAAGGACACCATGAGCTTTGTAGAGGGGAAGGGACTGCCTCTAGCCCTTGCTTGGGTGAGGCAAAGACATAAAATGTAACCAAAATGTTTGTACCCTTGTAATACCCTGAAATAAAAATAAAAAAAATTTAAAAAGTGCTGTTCACAAATGTTGTCATTGTGCGTACACAGAAAATCCAAAAGAATGAACAAATTAGCAGAATCTAACAAGGTGGTTGGATAAGAAATCAACATTGAAAATCAACTATATTGATTATATAATCAAATGATTCTTTGTATTAGCAATAAACAGAAAATAAAACAAACATATAATTTATAATAGAATTAAAATTATCTAGTATCTAGAACTAAATCTAATCTACTGAGAAAATCTCCATTTCTTTCATTAAAGAGCAAAATTAGGGAAAATCCAAATAAATTATATGATGTATTGTTTTTGTAGATTGGCTGGCTTGTTATATGTATATCAATTATTCCAAATTGCTCCACAGATTCAATAAAATGCCAATCAAAAACTCAAAAAAAGAAATACTCATAGAAGAAAACAAAGAAGTAAATCTTCATGACACTAGATTTGACAATGACTTCTTGGATATGACACCAAAAGTATAGAAAAGAAAACTGATAAATTGGACTAAATCCAAGTTAAAACTTTTGCATATCAAAAGAATGAAAAGGTAACCTACAAAATTAGAGGAAATATCTGCATATCATTATATATGATAAGGAGTTAATATGCATATGTATAAGGAACTACTACAAAACAATAACAACAAAAAACTGAATTCAAAGATGGGTAAAAGATTTGAAGAAATATTTCTCTAAAGAAGATACACAAATAATTAAGAAGCACATGAAGAGATTCTAAACATAACTAATCATTTGGGAAATGCAAATCAGAACAACAGGGAAATACCACCACACACCCAATAGGATGGCTACTATTAAAAAAAAAAACAGAAAATAACAAGTGTTGGAGAGGATGTGTAGAAACTAGAACCCTTGTGCACTGTTGGCAGGAATGTAAAATGGTGCAGTCAATATAAAGAACAGCATGGTGGTTCCTAAAAACATTAAAAATATAATTACCATAAGAGTCAGCAATTCTACTTCTGGGTATATACCCAACTAATTTGAAAGCTGGGTCTTAAAAGATATTTTTACAGCCACATTCATAGCAACATTATTCACAATAGTCAAAATGTATTAATAGATGCAACTGAAGCATATATCAATTGATGAATTGATTAATAACATGTGGTATCTACATACAATGAAATATTATTCAACCTTAAAAAGAAATAAAATTCTGACACATGCTACATCATACATTAACATTGTAGTTATTATGCTTAGAAAAATAAACCAATCACAAAAAAATAAATACTATATGATTCCACTTATATGAGGTACTAGAGTGGTCAAACTCACAGAGATAGAAAATAGAACAGTGGTTGCCAGAGGCTGGGGGAGAAATGAGGAATTGTTTGATATGTTATAGGATTTTAATTTTGTGCAATGAAAAGAGTTCTGGAGATTGATTGCACAACAATTTGTATTTAACACTATTGAACTGTACACTTAAAAATGTTTAATATAATAAATTTATGTTATGTGTATTTTACTATAATTTTTAAAAAACCACAGAAAAGCATATCATAAAAATAAAATTGTATAGTCCTATAACTCTTCTTCGTAATGAAGAGTCACTAAAATGAGTCAATGTCTTTGTGTCTCATGCCTTATTAGTGAGAGTAACAAATTCTCATTTAACTTTCCCATAGCCTTGATCTGTTTGTCTATTTTTCTTTCTCTCACACACAGCGACATACACATAAAGAAGGAAAACACCTTCTCTTTCTATTGCAGTGAAAACTTTAAGAAAAAGGGCAGCATGAAATGTAACTAACTATGTGGCATAGGGAAAAATGTGGCATCCAGAGAAGTAAAAAGAGAGAAAATTGTGCCCAGCAGCTCTGTTGAATAGAAGTCATCTCCAGGGTCTTCTGAGTCAGCACTCACTAGGGGCTAATTTATCCTATTGAGATAGTATGATAATGTAGACAGGTCATAGAGATATAGGTAATTGAGCAGTGGAATTAGTTTCCGATAAAATAAGGTAAATTTATTTTTATTTTTTATTTAGTTAACACTAGTGCTTACTCTGTACCAAGTGATGAGTTGAAGCAACTTGAATCCTCATATACCACTGGAAGGAGTCTATGTTCATGAAATCATTTTTGTAAAGTGTTTGGTAGCCTCTACTACATCTGAACCTATGCCATGTGACATTTCTAGGTATAGAATGAACACAAATGAGTACATACATGTGCTAAAATTCATGTGCAAGAATTAGCATAGCATGGAATTTCTTCATGATTGAAGAAACTTTCCAAAACTGGAAACAGGCCTAATCCCTTCACCACAGGAAGGAGAAACAACCTGTGACCTCTTCATAAAACGTTAATACCTTGAGCATTGACCTACTACTCTTTGTGGCGCTATGCAGATCTCTCTTGCAGGTACAAGTTCAGGCAGCAGAGTTGGCCCTGGGCCCGGGGTCTCCACTGCTGAGCTCTAAAATCCATCACTGAATTTGCACCAAGGCTATGCTTTCCATGAGCTGCTTTTCACCAGTTATTGAGTGTGGCAGGAAAACTAGGCAGGCATCTTCCCGGGAGACACAGGGCATCTCTTTATGGCCAACTTTGACTCAGAGACTCGTTGACACCTTGCTGAATCTTCTTTAGGCTGCATGTGGCTGGCAGACTAGGACTCTTTTGTCCGACCTTCCATACCTTTATCCTTCATTTGGGGCCGTACTTACATTGTGGTGTCAGAACACTGACTTTTGTCAATCCCTTCCCATTCTCTCTCACTGGTTTTTTTGCTAATAAAATTCCTTTTCATTTATTCCTATATTGGCATATTTTTCTTGAAAGACTCAGAAAAGTAATACATCTTCATACACTGCACTGACAAGAATGGATCTTATAGAGTGACAAAATTAGACACCAAGGAGGATATACAGTGAGATTCCATTTTATATAGTGCAAGCTTCAGCAAAACCAATCCATTGTAAGAGACAGCAGGAGAGTTCATTTTTGAAGGTTTGCTGTCCAGGAAGCAGTAAAAGAATGGCCTTTGGCAGCTGGTAATGCTCTATATTATGGCATGGGCAGTGGTTACATTGCTGTAACTTTTGTATAATTTCAATAACAATGTTAAGTTACTAAAACATTTAATTTCTTAAAAGAATTGGATAAATTGACTTTATAAATTAGGAAATAGAAGAAAATGTAGAATAGATAATTGAATTGAAAAACTGGTGTTTTGGGATAAACATACTGAAAATCATAGCTGATTTTCTTTAATATCACATTTTGGCATAATTGCTCTGTACATTATTCTAACTAACTGAAAGCTGTCATCCTCAATTTCTACGGCCTTTTTGAGCCTGAGAAAATAAATAGTAGGTGCACTTGTGCCAGAGTTAAAAGTGGAAATGTGACATCCCTCTACATTAATATCTTTTGGCTGACTTCCTGTTTTGACATGCAAAGTCAGAAATGGGTGTAGTTATTCAGCAACAATTTTCCGGTGTCCGTTCTCCAGATTCTGGGCATGAAGGGCAGTTGTGGTTCTGTCATTGAGGGAAGTGGCTTTTCTGTCATCTTCCTGAAATCTGAATTCATCCACAGACACAAGTTCTTAAAATCAATGATTAATGGTGGTCTTAAAGGGAATGGTTTCCTGTGTGTCAATTCTTTATTGTTCTGTGACAGTCTTAAAGCCTTATTCTCCAGTCCTTTAATAGCTGTGAAAACAGTTAATTTAAATTTTCCTTCCTTAAAATCCTGTGCTCAACAGGAGTTATTCTTCTGCACTGAACTCTGACTGGAAAAGTGTGTGTTCTCATACATGGATGCAGACCATTCGAGTGGATTTATATTTTCTACTTATTTCTACACCAGGAATGATCCCATTACTAATAACAGGTAAAATACTAATAACCTATGATATATAATAATAATAGCAGAATAGTACTTAATTCCTGTGACTACCTGGAATGACTTTCCCTCATGATGGGTAGCACTTAGGAGACTGAGTGATTCCCCTGGTGGCCATCATGTTGGGACTTTGAAATACAAAATTTATCTAGCTGCAAAGCTTAAAGAAATGCTCAGGGGTTTACAATTCCCGGCACAAGTCAATGGTTCAAGTCTTAAAAAATTCTTTTTTATAATGATGGACCATCATAAGAAGGTTGAATTAATAACATTATCTGATTTTCTATGGACAGTTAAAAAACATTGACCTGAAAAACATGACACTCATAATAGAAATAATAGTATTTGTTAGGATTGTTTAAAATCCTTGTCTCAGTGTATAACTCTTCAAACTCACACACACACACAACAACCTTTCCTTCTAACTGTTATGAGAATGGTTGTGCCTGACTGAAGAGACATAATGAACCTATCTGAGACAGTTGACATGTAAAGCATTATTGATTTCCTCTTACCCCATCCCCATCACTTTTCATTATCTCTAGATTCATAATTTGGGCTGATCCAACCGCAGGACCATTACAGATTCATACCCAGGGGAACAGGTAACTTAATAGAAAAATAATCATATGATTTTGCTAATTTATTTGTGTTTCCTTTACTTTGTTTAAAATACCCCGATAAATTTTAAGTTTCCTTTAGAAGAATCCATGATACTTCTCATTTCTGTTTTTACTTGTGACAACATTCCCTTTCATTAAAATGTAATTTAAAGCACTTTGAGTTAAAAATTTAAACTATAGTTTTAATTCATTTTATGAAATTTTGATTGCTTTTGGGCAAAAATTGAGGTGACTTACCATTATTAATTAATTGTCTTAAAATCAGAGAATGAATTCCTTTGCATAATTATATTTATTTATTTATTTCAAAATATTAAGGGAGTACAAAAGTTTTAAGGTACAAGGATCATTTTTTGAATGCTTAAGTCATGGCTATAGATGTGATCATCATGCAAATAGTGTTCATTGTACCAAGTAGGTAGGTTTTTGCCCATCCCCTCCTCCACCCTCCCCCTGCTTGATTTCTTCTGAGTTTTACTTCCCTCTGTGCACATGTGTGCTTATCAGTTAGTTACAATTTAATAGTGAGTATGTGTGGTGTTTATTTTTCCATTCTTGAGATACTTCACTTAGGAGAATTGTCTCCAGTTCAATCCCAATTTTTGCAAATAGTGTAAATTCATCTTTTTATGGTTGAGTGGTATACATGGTATACATATACCACATTTTGTTAATCTACTCATGAATTAATGGGCACTTGAGTTGATTCCACTTCTTTGCAATTATGAATTCTGCTGCAATAAACATTTGGTGCATGTGTCTTTTTGATAAAAAGTCTTTCATTATTTTGGGTAGAAACCCAATAGTGGGATTGCTGGATTGAATGGTAGGTCCACTTTTAGTTCTTTGAGGAATCTTCATACTTTTTACCATATTGGTTGTACTAGTTTGCAGTCCCACCAACAGTATATAGTATTTCTTTCTCTCTGCATCCCTGCCAGCATCTATTGTTTTTTGACCTTTTAATAAAGACAAGTCTACTAAAAAGTCAAAAAACAATAGATGTTTTAATAAAAACTGAAGTGCCCATCAATACATGAGTGGATTAATAAAAGGTGGTGTATGTATACCATGGAGTACTATTCAGCTATAAGAAACAATGGTGATCTAGCACCTCTTGTATTTTGCTGGATAGAGCTAGAACCCATTCTACTAAGTGAAGTATCCCAAGAACGGAAAAATAAGCACCACATGTACTCACCAGCTAATTGGTATTAACTGATCAACACCTAAGTGGACATATAGGAGTAACATTTATCAGGTGTCGGGCAGGTGGGATGGGGGAGGAGGGGATGGGTGTATACTTACATAACGAGTGTGATGCGTACCGTCTGGGGGATGGTCACACTTGAAGCTCTGACTTGAGGGGGGAGGGGAGCAAAAGCAATATACACAACCTTAACATTTGTATCCCCATAATATGCTGAAATAAAAAAATAAAAATAAAAAAAAATTCTAACTGGGATAAGGTGATATCTCAAAGTAGTTTTAATTTACATTTCCCTGATGGTTAGTGATGTTGAACCTTTTTTCTTGTGTTTATTGGCCATTTGTCATTCTTCTTTGGATTAGCTTATGTTCACTCCTTTTGCCCACTTTTTAATAGGGTTGTTTTTTATTGCTGATTTGATTAAGTTCTTTGTAAATTCTGGATATTAGCCCTTTATTGGATGTGTAGTATGAGAATATTTTCTCCCATTCTGTAAGTTGTCTATTTGCCCTGTTGATTGTTTCCTTAGCTGTGCAGAAGCTTTCTAGGTTAATCAAATCCCATGAATACAGTTTTTGTGGTTGCCATGATTGCCATTGGGATCTTAGTCATAAATTCTTTGCCTAGGCTGATATGTAGAAGAATTTTACCTACATTTTCTTCTAGAATTCTTATGGTTTCATTCCTTAGATCTATGTCTTTTATTCATCTTGAATTCATTTTTGTGAATGCTGGGAGGTAGAGATCATGTTTCATTCTTCTGCATGTGACTATCCAATTTTCTCAGCACTATTTTTTGAATAGAGCTTCTTTTCCCTGGTGTATATTTTTGTCTGATTTGTCAAATATCAGTTGGTTGTAGATGGGTGGTTCTATTATCCGTTCTATCTCTGTTATGTTCCTTTGGTTTATATCTCCACTTTTGTACAATACCATGCTGTTTTGGTTACCACAGCCTTGTAATATAGTTTGAAGTCTGGTAATATGATGCCTCCAGACTTGTTCTTTTTGCTTTGCTTAAGATTGCTTTGGCTATTCAGGGCTCTTTTTTTGGTTCCAAAAAAACTCTAGAAATAATTTTTCTAGATCTGTGAAGTATGACATTGATAATTTGATGGGGATTGCATTGAATTTGTAAACCACTTTGAGTAGTCTGGACATTTTAACAACGTTGATTCTACCTATCCATGAGCATGATATCTTTTTCCATTTGTTTGTATCCTCTGCAATTTCATTCCCAGAGTGTAGTATTTCTCCTTGTAGAGGTCTTTCACCTCCTTGGTTAAGTATATTCCTAGGTACTTTCTTTCCTTTGTAGCTATTGTGAATGCCATTGAGTCTTTGATTTGACTCTTGGCTTGACTGTTATTGGTATATAGAAATGCTGCTGATTTAATGTACATTGGCAAGACTTTGCTGAATTTATTTATCAATTTCAGAAGACTCTTGGTGGAATCTTCAGGGTTTTCTAGATTCAAGATCATATAGTCAGCAAGAAGTGATAGTTTGAACTTCTCTTCCCTGATTTGGATACAATTTATTTCTTTCTCTTGGCTGATTGGTCTGGCTAGGACTTCCAGCACTATGTTGAATAGAAGTGGTGACAGTGGGCACCCTTGTCTTGTTCCAATTGTTAGGAGGAATGCTTTCAACTTTTCCTCATTCAGTACAATGTTTGCTGTGGGTTTGTTTCACTAATAGCCAATAAACATATAAAAATGCTCAGTGTCACTAATCATCAGAGAAATGCAATTCAAAACAACAATGAGATATCACATAACCCCAGTGAGAATGGCTTTTATCAAAAAGTCCCTAAATAACAGATGCTGGCATGGATGCAGAGACAAAGGAACACTTATACACCGTTAGTGGGACCGTAAACTAGTGCATCTCTATGGAAAATTGTATGGAGAGTCCTCAAAAAACTAAAAGTAGACATACCATTCAATGCAGTAATCCCACTACTGGGTATTTGCTAGGAGGATAAAAAAGACATTATATCAAAAAGACACTTGTACTAGAGTGTTTACTACAGCACAACTCATAATCACAAAGATGTGGAATCAACCAAAGTGCCCATTGATTCATGAGTGGATTAATAAAATGTATTATATGTATACCATAGTGTACTACTCAGCCTTAATAAATGAATTAATACCTTTTGCAGCAATGTGTATGGAACTGGAGACCATTCTCCTAAATGAAGTATCCCAAGAATGGGAAAACAAACATCACATGTACTCACTATTAAATTTCAATTAACTGATCAGCACTCATGTGTCCAGATGGAAGTAAAACTCAATGGAAATCAAGCAGGTGGGAGGGGGGAGGAGAGGATGGGTGAAATCATACCTAACAGGTACAATGTACACTCTCTGGGTGATGGGCACACTTATAACTTTGACGCAAGCAGTACGAAAGCAATTCATGTAACCAGAATATGTGTACCCCTGTAATAGTAAAAAAAAAAGACTGTTGTTAATTGAGATTATGTCTGGATGTTCTATCTATTACTGAAAGTGGGGTATTAAAATCTCCTACTTATTATGCTTCCTTCAGTTTCTCCTTTGAGATCTGTCAATATTTATTTTATATACTTAGTTGCTCTGTTATATACACATATTTTTACAATTGTTATATCTCATGTTCATGAATTAGAAGTTAAATATTGTTAAAATGTTCATATTCCCCGAAGTTATATAAGGACTCAATGCAATATTTGTCAAAATTCTGTCAATGTTTTATAGAAATAGAAAAAAATTCTAAAATTCATATGGAACAACAGCAACAACACAAAAACCCAACTGATCACAAAAGGAACAAAGGTGGAGCCATCACGCTATGATTTCAAATTATCTTAGAAAGATATTAAAATAATATAGTACTAGAATAAAACAGGCATGTGGGCCAATGGAACAGAATTAAGAGCCCAGAAATAAGCCCATGGATTTACTATCAACTAATCTTCAACATGGGTATCAAGAATATTTAATAAAGAAAGGACAGTGTCTTAAATAAATGATGTTAATTAAATTGGATGTCTATATGCAAAAATAATAAAATTGGACCTTATTTTACATCATTTGCAAAATCAACTAAAATGGATTAAAGATTTAAATGTAAGACCTAAATCCTTAAAACTTCTAAAAAAATGATGCGAGAAATGCTCCTTGACATTGGTTAGGACATTATTTTTTGGATCCAACACCATAAGCACAAGCAACAAAAACAAAAATAGGCAAATGAAGTTTCATTAAACTAAAAAGTTTCTGCACAGCAAAAGAAACAATCCACAAAATGAAAAGGCAAGCAACAGAATGGGAGAAAATATTTTCAAACCATCTATCCAATAAGTGTTTGATATCCAAAATTAATAAGAAAGTCATACAACTCAATAGCGAAAAAAGAATCAAATAATCCAATTAAAAAGTGGGCAAATGACACGAATAGACATTTCTCATAAAAAGACATTCAAATAGCCAGTAAGTATATAAATATGTGATCAACGTCATTAATCATTAGGAACATGCAAATCAAAACTACAATGAGATATCACCTCATACCTGTTGGGATGACAAATACATA
The DNA here is from genome assembly GCF_040939455.1 of Microcebus murinus. Classification (NCBI taxonomy): domain Eukaryota; kingdom Metazoa; phylum Chordata; class Mammalia; order Primates; family Cheirogaleidae; genus Microcebus; species Microcebus murinus. The sequence goes on along the minus strand of NC_134116.1, from coordinate 4,217,858 downwards.
CATATATATATATATATATATATGTTATATATATATTTTTTATATATATATATATAACAAGTATTCACAAAGGGATGGAGAAAAGAGAACCCTGGTACACCATTGGGGAATGTAGATTGGTGTTCTCATATGGAAAACAGTGTGGAAGTTACTAAAGAAATTAAAAATAGAACCACCATATGGCCTAGCAATCCCTCTTCTGGGTATATACCCAAGAGATATGAAATCACTACCTTGTAAAAATATCTGCACTCTTATGTTTATTGCAGCATTATTCACAATAACCAAGATATGAAAACAACATAGGTGTCCATCAGTGGATGAATGGATGAAGAAATGGTAGTATATATATTAAATTTATACATAAACATACACACAAATACACACATTATGAAGTGGCATCCAGCCTTAAAAAGGGAGAAAATTCTGTCAGTTACCACAACATGGTTGGACCTGGAGGACATTCTGCTAAGTGAAATAAAACAGACACAGGAAAAAAAAATTGCATTACCTCACTTACATGTGGAATCTAAAAAATGTGTTAAATATATAGAGACAAAGAATAAAACAGAAGTTACCAGGATCGAGGGGAGAAGGAGGAAATGGGGAAATGTAGGTTTATGGATACAAAGCAGAAAATATGTCAGTAAGACCTAATGTACAGGGGGCAGAGGAGACAAAAAAGGTCTAATATACAACATGAGGAATGTAATCAATAATAATATATTGTATTTAGGATTTTTGCTAAATGATTACACTATAGCTGTTTTAATCATGGGGCAGGGGAAATAGATAAGTAAATGAGATGATGGATATGTTAATTCCACTATATTGTTTCCACTATAGTAAGTATATATATATATATATATATATATATATATATATGCACACACACATACATACACATATACTTTATAACATATTATATACCTTATAAACAATACAATTTAATTTTTAAAAGGAATGTAGCCTGAGACCAGGTCTACTTTTTTCAAAGTTGTGTTTCCCTAAGCCTAGCATTGTCTCTGTTTTATAGTGGGTACTCAGGAACTAAATGTTGAATAAAACAATGCATATATGCAAGATTATATGTAATATATGATTTCATTTGTATGAAATATTCAAAATAGGCAAATCAGTAGAAACAGAAAGATGAGTGGTTGCCTAGGGCGTGGGCTAGATGAAGGAAGTGGAGGGTGACTATTAGAGGGAGGAACCTGTGGCCTGGGGCCACATGTGGCCTTCTGGATCCTTGAGTTGCGTTTTGACTGAATCCAGATTTTACAGAGCAAATCCCTTTAATAAAGTGATAAAAATGCTCTAAAATTGCTGATGGTGGTGGCTTCATAACTGTAAATATACAACAATAATTAAATCGTACACTTTTAATGGGTATATTGTACAATATGTAATCATATCTCCATAATGTTGTCCCCCTCTCCCTCCAAAAAAGTACATTTGCTTAAAAATAAATAAATAAATAAATACAGGAGAAGGTAAGAGGGGAGAAACAAAGGAAAATTTGTCTATAGTAAGAATATGGTTATAATTATTAGGAAAAGATTGTAAAATACATATAATATACAGATCTGGGATATAAGGGATCAAAATAGGTGAAAATCAAGGTCAACATTTAGACTCTTAATTCATCATTTCATGCCTTACTTTCTCAATAAAATCATCTACTCAGCTATGCAATCAACTAGTCCTCTGTTTATTACATTTGATGTTTTTGTTTGCACAATCATGAGTCCTATCAATTGTGACTGCAGCGCCAGAGGCCAAGTATGCACACTGTATGGTAATTAGTGGGTTTTCAATAAAAAAATTCTGAAAAATAATGAATGGCTTTAAAATGATACAGTATTATGTATTATGTCTGCTGAACATCCCAGTATTGTTTTATACAATCATAAAATCCATATTAGGAACTGATCAATCTTTTATAGACTGATATCTCATAAATAGACTCATAGAAATATTTTTGTCAATAGTTGATAATTAAAAATAATTTTCAGACTATTAATAGGGGCCAAGAGTTGGAAAGACATAAGTTTGGCAATATTTAATATCTAAATATATACAACAAGGTCTCTAGGTGAACACATATGACTTTGCAATGTAATGGGTCTTACTCATCTCTGTTTTTCTCCACATACTGACTTCAGCAGCTAGGTTGATTAAGAAGTTTCAAAATATTCCTCATAATTGAGATAAATATTGGAAAAAATGGGAAGAAGATGGCATATCTTGTACAATATTTTTAGTTCTAAGAAAATTTAGAATTGTTATCTTTTTACAAGGGAGGAACTCAGGTAGATAGGTAAATTCTGACACTGCCTTCAGCAACTAGACTCTTCATAATTTGAGAAATTATATTGACATGTTTCCATGTCTCTGACACAGAGGGCTTATTGTTTTTCTGTGATGCCACAACAGCAGCAAAACTCATTAAATATTTCCAAAAGATTCATATTTTCAGTGTAAGCTAATTCTGTTTCTGAAATTATATCATTCTTTGATAATATGAAATGTAACACTGTTAAGCTTGTTATTCCACCTCAGATATACGTTTAAATAACTCTCATTTATTCATGATAGAATAATTTATTAAATGAATCCAGCATAGTACTACAGAATGGAGTCCTTTGGCACTTATGGAACTTAACATCACACACAAACAACAGAAGAAAATTTGTTGACAAGAATCTTATAATTACATCACCATGAAAACTTCAAAAATAACTTAATTGCTTTGGTTTAATTTTTCATAATTATTCCCAAATGTATAGTTAATAAAATATTAATTATTAAGAATATTATACTTTAAATATTTTTGGAGAAAGAAATATTTTCAGAAGTTTTTTCCATTCTTTGAAATTGTCATCCATTGGATGAGTATTGGTATTATCTCTAATATACATTGCATAATAATTCATAATTTTTAATATCTATTTTCTTCTGTTATGTGGTCATGTTCTGGATTTCTAACAGTCAGAACATAATCTAATGATAAACTATTTTTCTTTGTGTTATTATTATAGAACAAAGTTTTGGTGTTTGATAAAGCCACATACTATAAGAAAATATACCAATACATGCTTAAATTGAACAGTGATGATTGCAGGACAATTAGGCAAGAAAGTAAAATAAAAGCATCTATATTTGAAAGGAAAATATGAAACTTTCTCTAATTTCATATGAAATAATTATGTATATGGAAAATCCTAAGGAATGCAAAAAAAGTTTCAACTAGCAAATAAGTTCAGCAAGCATGCTGCATATAAGATCAATATACAAAAATCAATTGCATTTCTACGTGTTCAGCAATGAACAAACTGAAAATGAAATTAAAATAAAACAATTCCACTTATAATAGCATTAAAGAAAATAAAATAGACAATTTTTAATGCACAAAACCTATTCTGTAAAACTACTAAATGTTATTTGAAAAGTTTTAAGAACATCTAACTTTTATGGAAAGACATTTCATAGTCCAGGATCTGGAGATTTATTGTTAGGATGGCAAGATTCCCCAAACGACCTGTAGATTCAAGGTAATCCCAATCAAAATCCCAATGGCATTTTTTTTTTAAAAAATTGAAAACTAATCATAAAAAAAGCCTATAGAAATTCAAGGGACCCAGAATAGACAAAATAATTCTGTAAAAGAACAAGGTTGAAGGACTCATACTTTCCAGTTTCAAAATTTACCTAAAAGCTACAATCATCAAGACAGTATGGTACTGGCCAAAGGATAGATCAGATCAGTTGAATAGAATTGAGAATCTAGCGATAATTCTTCACATTACAGTCAGCTGATATTTAACAAGGGTGTCAAGAAAATCCATTGGGGGATATAACTGCCTTTTCAACAATATGGTGCCAGGACAACTCAATATACACATATGAAAGAAAAAAAATATAACCTTATCTCACACCATATACAAAAGCTTGCTTAAAGTGGATCAAAGACCTAACTGTGGGAGCTGAAACTATAAAACTATTAGAAGAAAACAAACTATCTGCTAATCATATATCTGATAGGGAATTTGTATTTCAAATATAGAAAGGAATAATATAACTCACTACTGAAAAGGAAAAAATTAAAAATGAGCAAATATCATGAACATATATTTCCCCAATAATGATATACTAATGATCAATAATAAATCAATAAATCAAAATGTACTTGTGATCACAGCCATTGGGGAAATGAAAAATCAAAACCACAAATAGATATTACTTCTTATCCTATAGGATAGCTATAATAAAAAATACAGAAATAGGGGGGTGGAGCAAGATGGCAGATGAATAGCACTGCCAGACAGAGTGTCTCTGCAGAAAAGACAGATTCTAGCAGAAATTAGAAAAAAGAAGCAAGAAGACGAGCATACAACGGAGGAAGGCCAGACGGAGGCGTACCTGAGACCCCAGGAGACTCCACGGGAGGAGGCTGCGGAGGAGAACTGGAGGCTGAGACCACCGGAGCAGCCCGGAGACCAGCAGCAAGGGTAGGTGGATTTCCTGTTTCCCCTCCCCTGCATTTGGGACTGCTGGTGGGCTCCCCAGCCGGTGGAGAGACCTGCGGACACCAACCAAGAGACGGCCGCCGCCAGCCAGCGGTGAGCCTGTAGCAGACGTGGCACCAGGTTTCCAACTTACTCCGGGTAACTCCGAGTGCACAGACCCCAGCCGCGTGGCAGGCGCCATATTGCCTCCTCCTCCCCTCCCCCGACCCTACCTGCGGCTGCCCAGAGAGACAAGACAGCAACCAGCCAGAGGCACCTTCAGGGAACGGGACCTTCCCTTTTGGGACCCTACAGCTGACTCAGGGGAACTCAGACTGTGAGCTCCATACCCGCCAGCTCTCCCAGGTGCTGCTGGCACGGTGTTCCCAGGAGAACGGTGCCGACTCAGAGACTGAGAGACATAGACCCAGCTTGGGTTCCCTGTGGGTGAATTGGGACCGGAACTCCTCTCCCTGGTGGGGATACAGATTGAACTCTGGCACCCAGAGGTCGGACCTACAGAGCAGATCCCATGCACCAAGGGCTAGCATTGCCCGGGACACAGAAAGGTTATAGGTGAACAGCCCACTGAGGTGTGTGTGCATCCAGGGGTGGATCACCATCCTAGAGGGCAACTCTCCTCCCAGGAGGAGGCCATGCGCCCAGCCCAGGTGGCGTTCCTGTGCAGGGAACCTCCCCGCCAGCATCACAGTCCGGGGAGACCTGGTGGCTTGTGGTCTGGCTTGCTGGCAGAGACCCAGGAGTAGCTGTGGAGTTGGGGAGGGTGGAAAGAAGCGAGGCCCACTCCAGACTGCGGGTCTCAGTCACCCACCACACAACACCCAGACTTTCTGGCTGAGCGGGACCATTCCAACCCCGCCCTGACAGCTTTCCCTGGAAGCAGAGAGCAGAACTTTGACCCCTGCTAACTGTCTGAGGGCAGGCTTACCCAACCCAGCTCCGCCCAGAACAAGACCTGACAACAGGACACAAAATCAACAGCATAGCCTGTTCCACCAAGCAAACCCCACCTACTGACAGGGACGGCATCTTGCACAGCCTTTCCACGGCACCCACTGACTCAATATACAGGGAGTGGTCCAATTTCACCCACAGACACCACCTAACACCTCAGAAACTAAACAGGGTGTGTGAATACCCAAACAATAACCTAAAGGAAAGAAACAACAACTGATCAACATGGGAAGAAATCAGTGAAAGAACTCAGGAAATATGAAGAACCAAACGGAAAACACATCCCCAAAGAGGAGCACCAGCCCCCTAGAAACGGACACCAACCAAAATCAGGCAACCAATATGACAGAAGAAGAATTTCGTATGTGGATCATAAGAACACTCACCCAGCTGCAACAACAACTCAATAACCAACACAAAGAAACCACAAAAAGCCTCCAGAATATGGGAAAAAGAAATAGACACAATGAAGAAAAGTTACACCGAACTCCTGGAAATGAAGAAACAATTCAAGGAACTACAAAATACAGTGGAAAGTCTCAAGAACAGGGTAGATCAAACAGAAAAAAGAATCTCAGAGCGTGAAGATAACACCCTCCAATTAAATAAATCAGTCACAGAAATAGAGCAGAGAAACAAGAGAAAAGAGCAAAGCCTACAAGAGCTGTGGGATTATGTGAAGAAACCTAATGTGAGGGTCATAGGCTTACCAGAAGGGGAAGAAGACAACACTCAAGGGCTGGACAAGCTGTTTGAAGATATAATAGAGGAAAATTTCCCAGGCCTTGCTCAAAATCTTGATATAGAAGTTCAAGAAGCTCAGGGGACCCCTGGGAGATTCAACGCAAACAGGAAGACGTCACAACATGCAGTCATCAGACTGACCAAAGTATCAACTAAAGAGGCCCTTCTAAGAGCTGTAAGACAAAAGAAGCAAGTAACATACAAAGGAAAGCCAATTCGAATAACATCAGACTTCTCTAAAGAGACTTTACAAGCAAGGAGACACTGGGGCCCCATTCTCACTCTTTTGAAACAAAACAATGCCCAGCCTAGAATATTATTCCCTGCAAAACTAAGCTTCGTATATGAAGGAGAAATAAAAACATTCTCAGACAAGCAAAGGCTCAGAGAATTCAACAAGACAAGACCAGCCCTACAAGAAGTAGGGGTCAAAGTTCTGTTCTATGCTTCCAGGGAAAGCTGTCAGGGCGGGGCTGGAATGGTCCCGCTCAGCCAGAAATTCTGGGTGTGAGGTTGGGGCTGTCTGAGACCCGCAGTCTGGAGGGGGTCTTGCTTCTTTCCACCCTCCCCAACTCCGCAGCTACTCCTGGGCCTCTGCCAGCAGGCCAGACCAGAAGCCACCAGGCCTCCCTGGACTGTGGTGCCGGCGGGGAGGTTCCCTGCATAGGAACGTCACCTGGGTTGGGCGCACGGCCTCCTCCTCGGAGGAGGGTTGCCCTCTAGGACGCCGATCCGCCCCTGGAGGCACACACACCTCAGTAGGCTGTTCACGTATAACCCTTCTGTGCCCCGGGCAATGCTAGCCCTCGGTGCAGGGCATCTGGTCTGCAGGTCCGACCTCTGGGTCCCAGAGTTCAAACTGTATCCCCACCAGGGAGAGGATTTCCGGTCCCAATTCACCCACAGGGAGCCCAAGCTGGGTCTATATCTCTCAGCCTTTGAGTCGGCACCGTTCTCTTGGGAACACCGTGCCAGCAGCACCTGGAAGGGTGGGCGGGTAGGGAGCTCACAGTCTGAGTTCCCCTGAGTTAGCTGTATGGTCCCAAAAGGGAAGGTCCCGTTTCCTGGAGGTGCTGGTGGCTGTCTTGTCTCTCTGGGCAGCCGCGTGTAGGGTCGGCGGAGGGGAGGAGGAGGTAATATGGTGCCTTCCGTGCGGCTCAGGTCTGTGCACACGGAGGTGCCCGGAGGAAGTTGGGAACCTTCTGCCATGTCTGCTACAGACTCACTGCTAGCTGGCGGCGGTGGTCTCTGGGCTGGTGTCCGCAGGTCTCTCCACCCGCTGGGGAGCCCACCAGCCGTCCCAAATGCAGGGGAGGGGAAACTGGAAATCCACCTACCCTTGCGGCTGGTCTCCGGGCTGCTCCGGTGGTCTCAGCCTCCAGTTCTCCTCCACAGCCTCCTCCTGTGGAGTCTGCCGGGGCCTCAGGTACCCCTCCTTCCGGCCCTCGTCCGCTGTATTCTCATCTTCTTGCTTCTTTCCTCTAATTTCTGCTAGAATCTATCTTTTCTGCAGAGACACTCTGTCTGACGGTGTTATTCGTCCGCCATCTTGCTTCCAGGTCTACTTAGCCTTTGAAAATGAAAAAAATAAAAGTTTCCATTTTGAGAGAGTAAGTTTTTATGTCATATTTGTTGAGAAAATTATATCACATAATATAAGAAATATGAGAGTTTTTTAAAGATTAAATCCAGTACCGTTTATTGTTGTATCTCACTCCATTGTGAAGCTGCTCATTCTTTTTTCTTCATCATGCAGAAATTTCCAATGAATAAACCATGACACACATTTTTGCATTTAAACCATTTTCTGTGTGGAAGGCTAGTGGTTTTTAGCCTACCATTTCACCCAGTGAAGCAAATCTTCAAGGATTCTGTGTCCCCAGTTATCTCTTAAACTTTAATCATTTTATTAATTTGCCCAGCTTTGTTTAAGAGTAAATGCACAGAGAACAATTTAAACAGTGGGTTTCTCTAACAGAACTCGACATTGTTTTCAGGTTGGCAGTACCTCGAGTACACCGAGCTCTCCAGTGTACAGGCACCTATTAATGTACTGATACACATGGCACAGCCCTCTCCATACGATGCCCTTCTTCGTGCTTAGCTCAAAGTTATTCTAATCATTTTCTGAAACACTTTGTGAGTATGGACCAGGCTTGTAGTGTTTTCAAGAAACAAAAATGAATTATATAATACAGTTTTAAGCAAGGAAAGCTAACACAGACTTGTAGCTCACTATCACGTAAGTGGACACAGGAAGACAACAACAATGTATGAAGACAACTAACACTTGAAAATTAATAATGATGAAACAAAATTTAAGAACATACATTAAAAACAATTTAAACTTATCTCAGATTGTTTTGTTTTAAGCATTTTAACCAAGAAAAATCCTTGTTTAGGAATGCAAAACATCTGTTGAACATTTTGCCTAAAGCAGAGTTAATCTCCCTGTTCCGTAGACTGTAGATGATAGTGTTTATGAAAGGGGGCACTATGGTGTAGAACGTGGCTGTCAGAAGATTTTTAAAGGATGCTTTATTTGCAATAGGACCTAAGACAGCAATCAATCCAGATATTACAAACAAAACAAAAATTGCCAACTGTGGAATAAAGTGGCTAAGGCTTTATTGTGGGCTCCCACAGAATGCACCCTGAGCACGGCTGGAATATATTACTGTATGACACAGACAAAAAGGCAAAACATGCTAAGACAATGCAAGCACTTACAGCAAGGATCACAGATTCAGAAAATTGGACATCTGAAGATGATATTCTCATAATTTCAGGTATATCACAGAAGTATTGCTGAATCACATTGGACTCTGTAGAGGGAAGCCTGAACATGTTGCCTGTGTGGGTTGCAGAATAGACCAGGCGCCGGCCCAACAGCCGCCTACTGCCTGTGTGCACACATGTGGGCTGGCAGTCGGCCCATCGTGCAGAGGGTGGCAGATGGCAACACAGCAGTCATGGGACATCACCACAAGGAGAGTGAGCTCTATAGATGCAAAGAAAATATGGAAGAAAATCTGAGCTGCACATTCTATGAGTGACAATGTCAACATTGACATACTGTCTGTCACAGAATTCACAATCAATTTGGGAACAGTTACTGAGACGCAGCAAAGGTCTATGAGGATAAATTGCTCACAAAAAAGTACATTGGAGAATGAAGATGTGGGACTATCACAATGACAGTACCAGTTATGATTCCCAGTCAAGGCTCCCAGATATATAACTAGGAACAGCAGACCTTGCAATACTTGGAGCTCCTGGGAGCTTGAGATGTCTGTGAGGAGGATTCTGTGAAGATGGTGAGGTTGTCCATGTCTGCTAATATGCTATAGTGACCTGGAATGAAGAATCACAAAGTGATAAGATGAGGCAAAAAAGCCACAAAAAACATGAATGCAGACAACCTATAAATAACACCTATAAATAAAGGCAGCTATTAGCATCAGTGTATGGCTTCTAACCAGAAAATCAAGATAGAAGAAATGGATACAATGTATTTTGAAATGAATGAATGAGCATATTTCTTTATGAGGTTCCTTTCCAACCTGACTGAGATAGCACATTCATTTTAAAAATCATAGGATCAGAGAGTTAAGCACCTAAAGATTTAAAATGAGATCAAGACCCTATAACCTTTTAGCTATTGAGCACATTTATATTATTTCTCTAGAATGTTCTTCAAACTCTGCTGGGATACACCCAGGGATCATTTTCTCATTTCCTTCAATACTGGTCTTCCTAGACTTGCTCTATGACAGGTTCTGTATCAGCCCAGTAGGTCCAACTAGCCTTCTGTCTGCTCTAGGGGCCTAGAATGACTTTGTTCTGTCCCCTTCTCTGACAAGATGATCTAAAGTGTTTACATAGCAAGGTCAATGAATGAGCTTCCTCTGATAATCGTTTTAATTCAAATGAGATAAGACAGGTGATATCTCAGCAGTTTTTCATTTCTGTTGCTCTAAGACATGGATATGAGCCCTCTTTTCTTCCTTTGCAAAGCCATCTATAAAAAGCGTGATCATTTGTTTGTTTCAGTCTAGCAAAAAAAAAAAAAGCGTGATCATATTCACAACAAAACTGTGTTTTCCTGTTGGCAGTGTGTGGCCACTGCCTTCGCTGGGCTCTACTTCACCTCTTCTCCTGGGCACTATAGTTAAGAAAAACATTCCACCTGACTCTGCTCCAGTAAAAAATGTTATTCTTTCTGCCAGGAATGTATTCAAGTACTTAATGAAGTGCTAAATATCTACTCAGGCGTCTTCTCTACATGCTTTCCTAAATTTTGCTGAAATCTCCTAATTAAAATTTCAACATTCTGACCTTGGCCCATTTGGGGGGAGGCTTGTGTTGTAGTATTTTGATTTTAAAAAAATATTGTTTTGGCCGGGCGCTGTGGCTCACGCCTGTAATCCTAGCTCTTGGGAGGCCGAGGCGGGCGGATTGCTCAAGGTCAGGAGTTCAAAACCAGCCTGAGCAAGAGCGAGACCCCGTCTCTACTATAAAAATAGAAAGAAATTAATTGGCCAACTGATATATATATAAAAAATTAGCCGGGCATGGTGGCACATGCCTGTAGTCCCAGCTACTCGGGAGGCTGAGGCAGGAGGATCGCTTGAGCCCAGGAGTTTGAGGTTGCTGTGAGCTAGGCTGACGCCACGGCACTCACTCTAGCCTGGACAACAAAGCGAGACTCTGTCTCAAAAAAAAAAAAAAAAAAAAAAAAAAAAATATTGTTTTAATTTTGATTATCCTTTCAGTAGGAAAATTAATTTGGGGGTTAGTTTTAATTTTAGTACTATTTAATTTCCTTCTATAAAAAACTAGAATTGTGAGTTATAATTTTAAAATATTAAAAACTGCATCTTTCTATTGTTATTTATATATAATTCAGGTGTCATTATAAGAATATTTTACAATTTATACAACCATTTTATTTGTATAATAAATATGAACTGCTTGCATTGTTAATATTCATATGACTTTTAATGATGTTTTTGCAAAACTATGCCAATTGTTTTTCTACAGTAAGTCTGTTTAGTTATTTGTGATTTCTTTGATTATTCTCATTTTACTAATGAAGACAAAACTTTTAAAGGGAGAATGCTATAAACTATCAAAATGTAATACTCAGCAGTTAATTGATGCTATTGACCCATAGTGTGGCTACTGAGGTGCAGCGTTCTTAGTTATTTGTTATTTGCTCTGTCAACTACACATCAGCTACTGGTCATTAGAAGTCTTTTCCCAGGCTCCCTCTCTTCAGTTAGCATGTTTTTTTCTTCTGTGTTTACACAAATTCTCAAGTTTCCTTATACTAAGGTTACCTTACATCTTCTCCTTCAGAATGTATCATAGTGGTTAAATGCAAAAAGCATATTCTTGAGCCTAAGAGAAACTTCAGTATATTTCCCTGTTCCTTATTATCTTAGTGATACTTAGAAATTAGTTTCCTCATAATTTTAAGGGTGGTCAACAATAGTATAAGTGATATTGCTAATTTCATGTTGATTGTTAAACAGATAAAATATAATAACATATTAAAATGATTGGCATGAAGCATCCGTGGACGATAATATGCAGGAAATATAACAAATTGTTCATAGTAAAAACTATACAGGATATTTTGTCATTCATTTCAATATTTCAAACAATTGCATGTAGACATCAGAGTTATCCTTTAAAATCCAGTTCAAGAATATTTCATTTATTGTACCTGCAATATTTTAATTCCTATGTAACTATTGTGTGAGTATATGAATTATTGTGGGTCAACCCTTTATCCCACACTATATGTCCCAAACAGAGGATCAGATACCACTTTTAAAAACAAATCACCTAGGCCGGGTGTAGTGGCTCACGCCTGTAATCCTAGCACTCTGGGAGGCCCAGGCGGGCGGATTGCTCGAGGTTGGGAGTTCGAAACCATCCTGAGCGAGACCCCGTCTCTACTAAAAATAGAAAGAAATTAATTGACCAACTAAAAATATATATACAAAAAATTAGCCGGGCATGGTGGCACATGCCTGTAGTCCCAGCTACTCGGGAGGCTGAGGCAGGAGGATCGCTTGAGCCCAGGAGTTTGAGGTTGCTGTGAGCTTGGCTGACGCCACGGCACTCACTCTAGCCTGGGCAACAAAGTGAGGCTCTGTCTCAAAAAAAAAACAAAAACAAAAACAAATCACCTAAAATAAACACTAAGATCAGGATTTAGTCTATTTGATGAGCATATATTATATTTATCATATGGGATAGGAATAATGAAGTATGAAAATAATCCTTAGACATATTACAGCTATTTTAGTGAATTATTCATTAGTAATTTTAAAGAAATACATAAATTAAGACATACAAAAGTGCTTCACATGAAATAATGAATTTATCCTTGTATAGCAAGAATATTACTTTTGCACAATTTAAAATGACATAATAAAATCTGTGATCCTACCTCTTTCTTCAGTGACTAAAACTCAAGGCGATAATTCTCAGGGAGATTGATGTTTATCCTAAATCGCATGAACATTTGTTTTGGGATTCTGTATAAGCAATGTCATTCTTTAGAAAGCACATGTAGGGGTTGTACTTCTAGCCAGCCTGTGGGAACTGGTGACTCAACCTTCACAGGCCAGCTTCCCTCCAATGCCTGGTTGGTGAAGATTCTCTGGCAACATCCCAGAGATCAGCTACATTGCAATAATGTGTTATAGCACTAAAATTAACAAATACTTTTTTAATGACACTTAACAAAAGAGAAGTACTCTAAAATGTCATGAAAGATTCAATATATTTTCAAATTAATGTCTGGTTAGAAAAGTAATTTATTTACATTAGGGTAAATTTATGAAATTGTGTAACTTCTAATAAAATTGTACGTCCTTGAAGGTTTAGACTGAAATTATTGCATAAAAGTTAAAGATATATAATTTAAAATTAACTAAAAAATATTTAAATACCCACAACTAATCAATGGCTATTAATGAAAACTGGGTAACATTTTAGAATGGATTTTTAACAGAAAGAAAGAATAAGACAAAGAAATCATGGCACAGAGTGGGTTTTTTTTCTCTTATTTAGAAATATTTAGGAATATAAATGGTTTTTGGTTACATAGATGAATTATACAACGGTGATTTCTGGGTTTTCAGTGTACTTGTCACCTGAATATTGTACATGGTACCAATAGATAGTTTTTCACCCCTCAACCTCCTCCCACCTCGTCCCTTCTGAGTATCCACTGCCCATTGTACCACTCTATATGGCCCTGTGTACCCATAGCTTAGCTCCCACTAACAGGTGAGAACATGTTATATTTGGTTTTCCAATCTTGTGTTACTTCACTCAGGTAATGGCCTCCAGTTCCATCCAAGTAGCTGCAAAAGACATTATTTTATTCTTTTTTATGGCTGAGTAGTATTCTATGGTGTATCTATTAGTACATCACATTTTCTCTATCAGAGTTAGTTTCTTATTCCTCAAAAGTACTTGCAACAGATCCTTTTTTTTTTTATTTCGGCATATTATGGGGGTACAGATTTTAAGGTTTCAATAAATGCCCATCTCCCCCCCCTCCCCAAAAAGTCTGAGTCTCCATCATGACCATCCCCCAGATGGTGCACATCTCACTCATTATGTATGTATATACCTGCCCCTCTCCCCCCTTCCATGTGCCCAATATCCTATTACTGTAGTACCTATGTGACCACTTAGGTGCTACTCAGTTAATACCAGTTTACTGGAGAATATATCTGGTGCTTGTTTTTCCATTCTTGGGATACTTCACTTAGTAGTATGGGTTCCAGCTCTAACCAGGAAAATATAAGATGTGCTATATCACCATTGTTTCTTAGAGCTGAATAGTACTCCATGGTATACATATACCACATTTTATTAATCCATTCTTGGATTGATGGGCATTTGGGCTGTTTCCACAGCCTTGCAATTATGGATTGTGCTGCTATAAAATTTCGAGTGCAGGTGTCTTTTTTGTAGAGTGTCATTGGATCATTTGGGTAGATGCCCAGCAATGGGATTGCTGGATCAAATGGTAGATTCACTTGTATCGCTTTAAGGTATCTCCATATTGCTTTCCACAGAGGTTGAACTAGTTTGCAGTCCCACCAGCAGTGTAGGAGTGTTCCTCTCTCTCCGCAACCATGCCAGCATTTATTGTTTGGAGATTTTCTGATAAAGGCCATTCTCACTGGGGTTAAGTGATATCTCATTGTGGTTTTGATTTGCATTTTCCTGATGACTAGAGATGCTGAGCATTATTTCATATGTTTGTTGGCCATTCTTCTGTCTTGTTTAGAAAAGTTTCTGTTCAAGTTCTTTGCTCACATTTTAATGGGGTTATTTGATTTTTTTTCCTGATTTTCGTGAGTTCTAAGTATATTCTAGTTATCAGTCCATTATCAGATGCATAGGATGCAAAAATTTTCTCCCATTCTGTAGGTTGACTGTTTACTTTCACGACTATTTCTTTGGCTGTGCAGAAGCTTTGTAGTTTGATCATGTCCCATGTATTTATTTTTGTTGCTGCTGTGATTGCCTTTGGGGACTTCTTCATAAACTCTTTGCCCAGGCCGATGTCTAGGACAGTGTTTCCAACTTTCTCCTCTAGAGTTCTAATAGTTTCATACCTTAGGTTTAAGTCTGTTATCCAGCGTGAGTTGGTTTTTGTGAGAGGTGAAAGGTGTGGGTCCTGTTTTAGCCTTCTACAGGTGGCTATCCAGTTTTCCCAGCACCATTTATTGAAAAGGGATTCTTTTCCCCAGCGTATGTTTTTGTCTGCTTTGTCAAAGATGAGATGGCTATATGAGGATGGTTTTATATCAGGATTCTCACATCTGTTCCACTGGTCAATATTCCTATTTTTGTGCCAATACCATATTGATTTAATTACTACAGCTTTGTAGTATAGTTTGATATCTGGCA
Source organism: Microcebus murinus (assembly GCF_040939455.1). Classification (NCBI taxonomy): domain Eukaryota; kingdom Metazoa; phylum Chordata; class Mammalia; order Primates; family Cheirogaleidae; genus Microcebus; species Microcebus murinus. Next base: position 4,202,679 of record NC_134116.1, on the reverse strand, counting down.
TATTAATGCCTCCCATTTTGTTTTTGTTGCCTAGAATTGCTCTTGATATTCGGGATCTTCTTTGGTTCCATATGAAGCGTAAAATTATTTTTTCTATATCTGTGAAGATTGCTGATGGGATTTTAATAGGTATTGCATTGAATCTGTAGATCAGTTTGGGTAGTATAGACAGTTTGATGATATTGAGTCTGCCAATCCACGAGCGTGGTATGGATTTCCATCTGTTTACATGCTCTGCTATTTCCTTCCTCAGTGTTTCATAGTTCTCCCTGTAGAGGTCTTTCACATCCTTGGTTAAGTATATTCCTAGGTACTTTAATTTCTTTGTTGCTATTGTGAAGGGAATTGAGTCTTTGATTTGGTTCTCAATTAGATTGTTGTTGGCATATATGAATGCCTCTGATTTCTGTGTATTGATTTTGTATCCTGAGACTTTACTAAATTCAGTGATCAGTTCCAGGAGTTTCTTGGTTGCATCTTTGGGGTTTTCTAGATACAATATCATATCATCAGCAAACAGTGAATGTTTGATCTCTTCTGCCCCTATTTGGATACCTTTGATTCCATTTTCCAGTCTGATTGCTGTAGCCAAGACTTCCAGCACTATGTTGAACAGAAGTGGAGATAGTGGGCAGCCTTGTCTGGTTCCAGTTCTAAGTGGGAATGATTTCAATTTTTCCCCATTCAGTATGATGTTGGCTATGGGTCTGTCATATATGGCTTGTATCATTTTTAGGTATGTCCCTTCTATGCCTATTTTCTTAAGTGTTCGTATCATGAAAGGGTGTTGAATTTTGTCCAAAGCTTTTTCTGCATCTATTGAAAGAATCATGTGGTTTTTGTTTTTGCTTCTGTTTATGTGGTGAATTGCATTTATAGATTTACGTATGTTGAACCATCACTGCATCCCTGGGATGAAGCCCACTTGGTCGTGGTGGATTATTTTTTTGATAAGTGTCTGGATTTGGTTAGCTAAGATTTTGTTGAAAATTTTTGCATCTGTATTCATTAGGGATATTGGTCTGTCGTTTTCTTTTTTTGTTGCATCCTTTCCTGGTTTTGGTATCAGAGTAATATTCGCTTCATAAAAGGTATCGGGGAGGTTTCCTTTCTTCTCGATATTGTGGAATAGTTTCTGCAAGATAGGTACTAGTTCTTCTTTGTAAGTGTGGTAAAATTCAGGTGTGAAGCCATCTGGACCGGGACTTTTCTTTTTAGGGAGCTTTTTAATTGCTGTTTCTATTTCAACTGTTGAGATTGGTCTGTTTAGGGAATCTATTTCTTCCTGGTTGAGCCTAGGGAGGCTGTGTGTTTCTAGAAATTTGTCCATTTCCTCCACATTTTCCAGTTTGTGTGCATAAAGATTTTTGTAGTATTCATAAATTGTATCTTGTATCTCTTTGGGATCAGTTGTGATATCTCCGTTTTTGTTCCTGATGGAGGTTATTAGAGATTTCTCTTTTCTGCTTTTCGTTAGCTTAGCCAATGCAGTGTCAATTTTGTTTATTTTTTCAAAGAACCAACTTTTTGTTTTTTTAATCTCCTGAATAGCTTCCCTGTTTTCAATTTTGTGTAGTTGTGATTTGATCTTGTTGATTTCACTTCTTCTGCTGGGTTTGGCATTGGTCTGTTCTTCCTTTTTCAGTTCTTTGAGTCGTTTCATTAGATTGTGTATTTGTGATCTTCTTGTCTTTTGATTATAGACATTTATGGAGATAAACTTTCCTCTTAGAACTGCTTTAGCTGTGTCCCAGAGGAGCTGATAACTTGTCTCTCCATTGTCGTTTTCTTGAAAGAATTTTTTTTATTTCTGTCTTGATTTCTTCAATTCTGAAGTAATCATTTAGTAGGAGGTTGTTTAATTTCCACGGTTTTGTGTAGAAATGTGAGTTTCTGTTAGGGTTGATTTCTAGTTTTATTCCACTGTGATTTGAGAAGGTACATGGTATGATTTCAATTTTTCAAATTTCTTGAGATTTTCTTTGTGTCCTAGGATATGGTCAATCTTAGAGAATGTCCCGTGAGCTGATGAGAAGAACGTATATTCAGTGGAATTTGGGTAGAATGTACTGTAAATGTCAGTCAGACCCAATTGTTCTAGAGTTTTGTTTATGTCCATTATTTCTCTACAAATTTTCTGTTTGGAGGATCTGTCTCGTGCCGTCCGTGGGGTGTTGAAATCTCCAGCGATTATGGAGTTGCTATTAATCCATTTGCTTAGCTCCAGTAAGGTTTGCTTTATGAATCTGGGTGCACCTAAGTTGGGTGCATATATATTTAAAATTTTTTTTTTTTTTTTTTTTGAGACAGAGTCTCGCTTTGTTGTCCAGGCTAGAGTGAGTGCCGTGGCGTCAGCCTAGCTCACAGCAACCTCAAACTCCTGGGCTAGAGTGATCCTTCTGCCTCAGCCTCCCGAGTATCTGGGACTACAGGCATGCGCCACTATGCCCGGCTAATTTTATATATATATATCTGTTGGCCAATTAATTTCTTTCTATTTATAGTAGAGACGGGGTCTCGCTCTTGCTCAGGCTGGTTTTGAACTCCTGACCTTGAGCAATCCGCCCGCCTCGGCCTCCCAAGAGCTAGGATTACAGGCGTGAGCCACAGCGCCCGGCCTTATTTAAAATTTTTATCTCTTCTTGTTGAACTGTTCCTTTCACCATTATATAATGACCCTATTTGTCTTTTACTACTTTTGTTGGTTTAAAAACTAAATCATCTCAAATTAGAAATGCCACACCAGCCTTCTTTTGGCTTCTATTTGCTTGGAATATTGATCTCCACCCTTTTATTTTTAGTCCATATCCATCCTTGCAGGTTAGTTGTGTTTCCTGAAGACAGCATATACTTGGCCTGTATTTTCTTATCAATTCAGACAGCCTATGTCTCTTGAGTGGAGAATTTAATCCATTCACATTTATTGAGAGAACTGTTAGTAAGGTAGATTACTGATCATTCTCTTGGGTTGGATGTTGTTGCTATGATTTCTGTCTTGAGCCATTGTAATATCTGGCCTTTAATATATTTGGGTTTTGGTTGCTTTTATATTCGTGGGTTATTATTATGATGTTCCATGCGTAACGCTGTTTTAAGTACTTCTTGTAGGGCTGGTCTTGTCTTGTTGAATTCTCTGAGCCTTTGCTTGTCTGAGAATATTTTTATTTATCCCTCATATACGAAGCTTAGTTTTCCAGGGAATAATATTCTAGGCTGTGTATTGTTTTGTTTCAAAAGAGTGAGAATGGGGCCCCAGTCTCTCCTTGCTTGTAAAGTCTCTTTAGAGAAGTCTGATGTTATTCGAATTGGCTTTCCCTTGTATGTTACTTGCTTCTTTTGTCTTACAGCTCTTAGAAGGGCCTCTTTTGTTGATACTTTCGTCAGTCTGATGACTGCATGTCATAACGTCTTCCTGTTTGCATTGAATCTCCCAAGGGTCCTCTGATCTTCTTGAACTTGTATATCAAGATTTTGAGCAAGGCCTGGGACATTTTCCTCTATTATATCTTCAAACAGCTTGTCCAGCCCTTGAGTATTGTCTTCTTCCCCTTCTGGTAAGCCTATGACCCTCACATTAGGTTTCTTCACATAATCCCACAGCTCTTGTAGGCTTTGCTCTTTTCTCTTGTTTCTCTGCTCTATTTCTGTGACTGATTTATTTAATTGGAGGGTGTTATCTTCACGCTCTGAGATTCTTTTTTCTGTTTGATCTACCCTGTTCTTGAGACTTTCCACTGTATTTTGTAGTTCCTTGAATTGATTCTTCATTTCCAGGAGTTCGGTGTAACTTTTCTTCATTGTGTCTACTTCTTTTCCCATATCCTGGAGGCTTTTTGTGGTTTCTTTGTGTTGGTTATTGAGTTGTTGTTGCAGCTGGGTGAGTGTTCTTATGATCCACATACGAAATTCCTCTTCTGTCATATTGGTTGCCTGATTTTGGTTGGTGTCCATTTCTAGGCGGCTGGTGCTCCTTTTTGGGGGTGTGTTTTCCATTTGGTTCTTCATATTTCCTGAGTTCTTTCGCTGATATCTTCCCATGTCGATCAGTTATTGTTTCTTTCCTTAAGTTATTGTATGGGTATTCACACACCTTGTTTAGTTTCTGAGGCGTTAGGTGGTGTCTGTGGATGAAATTGGACCACTCCCTGTATATTGAGTCACTGGGTGCCGTGGAAAGGCTGTGCAAGATGCCGTCCCTGTCAGTAGGTGGCGTCTGCTTGGAGGAACAGGCTATGCTGTTGATTTTGTGTCCTGTTATCAGCTCTTGTTCTGGGCGGAGCTGGGTTGGGTAAGCTTGCCCTCAGGCAGTTAGCAGGCGTCAAAGTTCCTTTCTCTGCTTCCAGGGAAAGCTGTCAGGGCAGGGCTGAAATGGTCCCACTCTGCCAGAAAGTCTGGGTTTTGGAGATGGGGCTGTCTGAGTCCCGCAGTCTGGAGCGGGCCTCGCTTCTTTCCACCCTCCCCAACTCCGCAGCTACTCATGGGCCTTTGCCAGCAGGCCAGACCACAAGCCACCAGGCCTCCCCGGACTGTGATGCTGGCGGGGAGGTTCCCTGCACAGGAAGGGCACCTTGGTTGGGCCCATGGCCTCCTCCTGGGAGGAGGGTTGCCCTTTAGGATGCCGATCCACCCTTGGAGGCACACAAACCTCAGTTGGCTGTTCATGTGTATCCCTTCTGTGCCCTGGGCGATGCTAGCCCTCTGTGCAGGGGATCTGCTCTGTAGGTCCGACCTCTGGGTCCCAGAGTTCAAACTGTCTCCCCACCAGGGAGAGGATTTCTGGTCCCAATTCACCCACAGGGAGTCCAAGCTGGGTCTATGTCTCTCAGCCTCTGAGTCGGCACTGTTCTCCTGGGAACACTGTGCCAGCAGCACCTGGGAGGGCTGGCGGGTAGGGAGCTCACAGTCTGAGTTCCCCTGAGTCAGCTGTAGGGTCCCAAAAGGGAAGGTCCCGTTCCCTGGAGGTGCCTCTGGCTGGTGGCTGTATTGTCTCTCTGGGCAGCCGCGGGTAGGGTTGGCGGAGGGGAGGAGGAGGCAATATGGTGCCTGCCGCGCGGCTCAGGTCTGTGCACATGGAGGTGCCCGGAGGAAGTTCGGAACCTGGTGCCACGTCTGCTACAGGCTCACCACTGGCTGGCGGCGGCGGTCTCTGGGCTGGTGTCCGCAGGTCTCTCCACCCGCTGGGGAGCCCACCAGCAGTCCCAAATGCAGGGGAGGGGAAACAGCAAATCCACCTACCCTTGCCACTGGTCTCCGGGCTGCTCCGGTGGTATCAGCCTCCAGTTCTCCTCCGCAACCTCCTCCCGTGGAGTCTCCCGGGGTCTCAGGTACCCCTCCTTCCGGCCCTCGTCTGCTGTATGATCGTCTTCTTGCTTCTTTCCTCTAATTTCTGCTAGAATCTGTCTTTTCTGCAGAGACACTCTGTCTGGCGGTGTTATTCATCCGCCATCTTGCTCCACCCCTCTGCAACAGATCCTTGCTCATTCCTGTGGCCAGTAATGTTAGTACTTCTTAGATACTCCTTAGATACCAGCAGCAATTCTTAGGAAGCAGCTACATTGACTGTATTCTCAAAGTTCTACTTAAGACCTGCCAATCTTAACAGAAGAATAAAGGAGAGAGTAAGAAGCTTGAGGATATTGTAAAAAGTCTAGAAAATGAAGACTCAAAAATCAAAGTATCTATAATCCAACTAAATAATGTCATCATAGCTAGGAAACTCCACAGGAAATTTTCCAAATTTTTTTGAAAGAGGTAAGAAGTCCAAATTGACAAAGAATCATTAAGTCCTCTTGGCTAAGGATAGAACATTTGAGGCCTCACCAGAATTGGGGTCACTTAACAGTGGTTTCATAGAGCTCAAGCAGATCTATATCTATCCTCCATCACTGGTTCATGTGATCAGTCTATGCATGTGACTATTTGGGCACAAAGTAACACTCTTTGCTCACATTGCTCACATTGACAGAGTTTGCAAACTCTCCCTGATTTACAGGGAAAATTCACACTATACTTGAGTGCATAAGCAACTGGAAAGATTTGCCAACTTGAAATGAGTAAGAAGGAAAGTCTTGTCATGGGAACTAAATAAACTGTGATGTTTTTGTATTGATAAAAACATAGCAACTAAAAGAGAAAAACTATGGTAAAAAATATATACCAAATTATATACTGAGGTTCTTTTGACTACTGAATTTCAAATATAATTTATATAATTCTTTAGCCCTTGTTTTTTGGGGGGTTGGATATTCTGATACTTTTTATACCCTTCAAAATATTTGAAGACACACAAGACTATATGTCTACATGGCTTACACTTATGATATTTTTACCATATTAGAAAATAAACTGATGCTTATTTAAAATATTTACTTTATTCTTTAAAATCAGATTTTTGTTTAATGCAATAAAACATTATTATGAAAAAATACATTATTTCACAAAACAAAAATTAAATCAGTGAGGAGACATTGTTTTACATTTTGCAAATATCTTTAATGTAATGCTTAGGAGGAAAAAAAGTAGATTTTTATACCTGATTCTTCATTACCTCTTTGCAATATATTATTTTGTTGTAAGTGTATGAAGGAAATGTGCCTCATAGAGTTGCTGGGGCTCAGAAAACAATACTCCAAGAAGAAGGCCTCAGAAGCAAAAGTTTTTCTCTGACCTTCTCCTGCCTCCCATTCTCCCCCAAGGTAGCTATAGAAACTGGAATCCTCCTTTCCCAAGGTGGGTGATAGAAACCAGAACCCCTTTTCTCCAAAACCAGCCATAAAGCCTACAAATTTATTCTAACTTTGTCTCCAACCTTCTTTGTAAACACTAGCCATAAGGAAATTATCTGACCTGCCTTGTTTGTAGGTCATTATATCACCATTCCAGAGAGGGTCCAGTCCCTCATCCAGAAGGAACGATGCTACACAAAGAGGCCAAGAAGAATCTAAACAGGCAGGCCTTCCTGGGTTTACCCACTCAGTCTATGAGCATTAGATCATACCCTTTTTGTCCAATCATATTTCTACATGGTTGTCTATATTTTGCCAAGCCTATGGATAAAAGGGGTCTATTTCCCCTGTATCTTTGGATCTTCATTCTGAAGGCTCCCGTATACACACATTAAACAAATTTGTATACATTTTCCCGCTTAAACTACCTTTTGTGGGTTGATTATTAACAAATCTTTAGAGGGCCAAAGGTAGTGTGCACTCACACCCCTACACCCTAGCCCTACATAGCATATGGTTATAAAAGATAAGAATTATTTTAGTATTACTTTAATTGTTAATCTTCTTTGATACTCAGCAAAACTCAACAAGTTGTTTTATTTTTAAAAGAATAGTTGCAATTTGGCATTTAAAACTATATTAATGAACTTTTCATATTCTGACCTAAATCTCTTTAGCACTCCGACTGTACCTTTTATACAAACATGATTATGTGACATCATATATTGATCAGCTGGAAAATACTGGTTCACAGAGTGGATCTTCCTAACCTAACCCCTTTCATTATACAATGCTCAAATAATTCATATTTATTAATATTACTAGTAATCTCATCAGAAAGTATTCAAGTATTGGGAAAATTTCAAGCTCATGTGGGGAATACAAATTTCTAAAATTCTAATTTTGACTTGAAACTCAAACGTTGTCACGAATAACTCATTTTGTATGTGGTTTTCACTTCATTCATTTTTGAAAAAAATGTCTGCCAAGCCCCAAAATCCAATTACCTCTAGTCTGCCTGTTAGGAATAATCCCTATTTATTTCTGACAGGTATGTCTTACTTTTAATCCATGTTATTCTTGATGAATCTAGGTAGGAGTTAATTAATTTGACTGACCTTTTAAAAATTGATGAATCTACATAGGAGTTAATTTTATTGATCTTTTAAAAGCAAACTTTTGGTTTTTGTCACATTTTCCTTTAATTTATCTATTTCTTACATCATTGACTTCTACTCTTTATTATTATTTTTCTTCTATTTACTGGAGATTTATTTTCTTTTATTCTAGATTCTTGATATGGAAATGCAGACTGCATGATGCAATATTTATAATGTTCTATAACAAGAAAAATAGACTGGTAAAACAAAGATAAACAATCTAGAAATTTCCTGTATGAAGGAAATGAGGATGAATTTCCTGTATGAGGAGGTGAGGATTAACTACAAAAAACCAAGGGGCCTCTCTAGGATGATGATATTATGCAATACCTTGCCAGTGGGTCGAGTTGCACTGGTGTTTATATTGGTTAACTTTATTGAATGGCATGAATTTAGTTTGATGTATCTAATTGTAAATTTTTTAGCCCCCCAGAAAGAAGGAAATCTTGCTATTTGCAACAACATAGATTAACCTGAATGACATTATGCTACGAGAAAGAAGCTTGACATGGAAAGCAATTTATGGCATGATCTTACTTGTATGTGAAATGTAAAACAACAACAACCTAGAAATACAGAGTAGAATGGTGGTTACCAGGAGCAGAGTACAGGAGAAATGGGGAGATGTTAGTGAAATGGTACAAAGTTGTAGTTATATGATTAAGTCTAGAGATCTAATGTTACATCATGAGGACTACAGTTAATAATTTGTATAGATTATAGTGTACAAACTATTTTCATTGTGTACCAGAAATTTGCTAAGAGTATAGATTTTGTTTTTTCTTGCCACAAAAAAGGTAACAATGTGAGATGATGGGTATGTTAATTTACATGATTTTAGCAATTATTTCACTATGTATATGTATACCAAAACATTATTTTGCACACCTTAAAATTTATTCAGCAAAAAAATAAAAAATAAAAACAATAAATAAAATTTTAAATATATCAGTTTAACATGATAAAATTTAATCTCTTGCTCATCTTCAGACATAGTCACCCGTAATGTACAAAGTGCTACCCCAATAATGTATTCTGAGTGTTTGTGTGCATGTGTGCATTTCATATTCCATCTAGTTGTGTGTCTGTGTGTTATAGTTTATATATGGATTAATTTAATTTTATTCCCTGAAAATACTATGCAAATAAAGAAAAGTTAAATGGACAAATCATCTGATAAACGCTAGAGAAGTGGATCTCAAAAAGCAAACATGACTGAAGCACTTGCTTGTCAGAAGACATATACTGAAATGGAAAGTGAGGATTCTAAATAGGGATCTTAAATAAATTAAAACATCCTTTAGAGGACAATTACTCACCCCTGAATGTAGTTATTAAGCATTGATTCTCAATCCAAAGAGCCCAAGAAATTTCCTACATAAAGTGAAAATTCAAAGAACAGTGATACTGACTTATAGTTTTATTTTCTTTCTGGCTTTGATATCAGGGCAATGTTGACCTAATAAATTGAGTTTGTAAATATTCCATCATCTTCAATTTTTTGTAAGAGTTTGAGAAAGATTGGTATTAATTCTTCATTAAATGGTGAAGGCATCTGGTCAGATAGGGACATTCTGTAAGTATTTGGGAAGATTTGTGTTCTGTTGCTGTTGTATGGAATCTTTTCCTCATGTCTCTTAGGTCGATTTGACCTACACTGTTGTTTAATCCACTGCTTTTTAAAATTTACTTTCTGTCCAGATGATTTATCCATTATTGAAAGTGGGATATTGTAGTCCTCTACTATTATTCTCTTGCTGTCTATTGTTCTCTTTAGTTTTGTTAAATATGATTTATACATTTAGGTGTTCCAATGTTGGGTGTCTATACATACATATATAATTGTTATGCCCTCTTGTAACAGTTTTTTGGCTTAAAGTCTGTTTTGTCTTACTAGGTTGTATGTTTATAGGAATTTATACATTTCTTCTAGTTTATCTAAGTTTTTGGTGTATAATTATGCATAATAGTCTATGAGTTTTTTTTAAATTTCTGGGTCATGAGTTGAAATGTCTCTTCTCTCATCATTATTTTATTTATGTGAATTTTCACTCTTTACTTCTTAGTATAGATAAGTTTTGATATGCTTCTTGTCTTTGTCCTTTGACACATTAGTTGCTCAAGAGCATGTTGTTTTAATTTCTACCTATTATGAATGTTTTGGTTTTCCTTCTGTTACTGATTTCTAGTTTTATTGACACCAATAACATAAAATGTGTGTGGGGAGAAAGTAAAAAGGTTGAGTTTTTTTGAGTGATCAAAGTTAAGATGTTATCAACTTAAAATAGTCTGTTATAAGATGTTTTACATAAGCCTGAAGATAACAAAGGAAAAACCTTCAGTAGGTACACAAAAGATAAATAGAAAGGCATCAAGAAAACCACTACAAAAATCATAAAACACAAAGGAAGACAGAAAAGAGGAAGAAAAGAACCAAGGAACTACAAAAATTAGAAAAAAATGAACAAGATGGAAGTATCAAGTGCTTACTAAGCAATACTTAATTTAATGTAAATGGATTAAATTTTCCAATTGAAAGAGATAAAGACTCAAAAAAGTGACATTTTTACAAAAAAGACAAAAAAAGATCCACTATATCCTGCATATAAGAGATTCACTGTAGCTTTAAGGACACAGAGAGGCTGAAAATGAAAGAATATAGAAAAGTCTTTCAATGAAAATGGTAACAAAAAGACTGCAGGGGGGGCTATAATTATATCAGACAAAACAGACTTTAAGCCAAAAAACTGTCACAAGAGACAAAGCTCATTATATAATGATAAAAAGGGTCAATTTATCAAGAGGGCATAACAATTATATATGTATGTATAGACACCCAACATTGGAACACCTAAATGTATAAATCATATTTAACAAAACTAAAGAGAACAATAGACAGCAAGAGAATAATAGTAGAGGACTATAATATCCCACTTTCAATAATGGATAAATCATCTGGACAGAAAGTAAATTTTAAAAAGCAGTGGATTAAACAACAGTGTAGGTCAAATCGACCTAAGTGACATGAGGAAAAGATTCCATACAACAGCAACAGAACACAAATCTTCTCAAATACTTACAGAATATTCTCCAGAATAGAGCATCTGTTAGGCCACAAAACAAGTTTTAACCAATTTAAGAAGACTGAAATCTTATCAAGTAACATTTCCAATCACACTGTCATGAAACTAGAACTAAGTATCAGGAGAAAAATTCACAAATATGTGGAAATCAAACAACACAATTCTGAAAAACCAGTGGGCCAAAGAAGAAATGGAAAATAAACCTAAAACCATCTGGAGACAAATGAAAATAGAAACAGCACACCAAAATGTACAGCATGCAACTAGGGCAGTAAGACAAAGGAAGCTCAAAGTGATAAATGCCTACATTAAAATAGAAGAAATATCTCAAAAAACAAAACAACAAAAACCATGCAACCTAACTTTACACCTCAAGAAACTAGAAAAAGGAGGCGAATCCAAGCGCAAATTAGCAGAAGCAGGGGAGGGAATAATAAAGGTTAGAGCAGAAACATAAAATTGAAAAGATCAATAAAAATAATGATTGGTTTTTTTAAAAGACAAACAAAACTGATAAACTTTCAGGTAAACTAAGAAAAAAGGAATGAAGACTCAAATAAATAAATTTAAGTGAAAGAGAATATATTATAACTGATATTAAAGAAATGCAAAGGGTTGTAAGAAACCTTACATGACAATTATACATGAACAAATCAGTTAACCTAGAAGAAATGCATAAATTCCTTGAAACAAAACTTACCAAGCCTGAATCATGAGAAATAGAAAATATGAACAGACAAATTAAATTACTTATTAATGGAGAACGAATTATTAAACAAAAATATCCCAATAAAGAAAGCCTAGGTCAGATGTTTTCACTGGTGAATTCTACCAGCTATAAACAAGATTCATCGCCTATCATTCTCAAACTCTTCTAAAAATCTGAAGAGGAAGGAGCAATTCCACACTCATTTTGCAAGGCCAACAAATAAAGCAAAGTACAGGCAATACCCCTGATGAAAATAGATGTAAAAATCTTTTTTTTCCCACTTTCATCAGTATTTTTTTATTATAAGTTACCATAATGATTAGCATCTGGAACATTCTGGAGGTCAGGGTAATCATGCTTGCTTTTTTTTTTTATTTCATCATATTAGGGGGTACACATGTTAAGGTTACATATATTGCCCTTGCCTCCCCTCCCCCCTTGAGTCAGAGCTTCAAGTGTGTCCATCCCCCAGGTGGTGCACATCGCACTCACTATGTATGTATATACCCATCCCCTCCTCCCCTCACACCTGGCCGATACCCGATAAATATGGGTTTTTCTTTGACAATTTGGTTACATTTTATATCTTTGCCTCTCCCTAGGAAGGGTTAGAGGTATGCCCTTCCCCTCCACAATGTTCACCACATCTCTAAGATGTGTCAAAATATAAGCAAATCAAATCCAACAGCAAATCAATTCTGCTATGATCAAGGTGGATTGCACATTTGATGCAAATGTGGTAGAACATATGCAAATCAATAAATGAGATACACTGCATTAAGTGAATAAAGGATAAAAATCACGATCATCTTAATAGATGAAGAAAAAATTTGGCAAAATCCAACATTTTTTCCTGATTAAAAGCTTTTAACAAATTTGGTATAGAAGGAATATGCCCAACATAACCATGCCACACATGACAAGAACACAACATACACAATGGTGAGGACCTGAAAACTTTCCCTCCAAGATTGGAAAAAAGATAAGGATGCCCACTCTCACCCCTTTTATTCAACATAGTACTGGACATCCTACCAGGGCGATTAGGCAAGAAAAATAAATTTAAAAGACATTAGAATTGGAAAGGAAGACACAAAATTATCTCTGCAGATGATATGAACTTATATTTAAAACAAACATCATGGAGTACCACTCAGCCAAAAAAAAAAGAAAAAGAAAAATGGGGAACTAATACCTTGTAACAACTTGTGTGGAACTGGAGACCATTCTTCTAAGTGAAATCGCAAGAATGGAAAATCAAACACCATATGTACTCACTATTAAACTGGAACTAATCGGTCAACACTTATCTGCACATATGGAAGTAAAACTCAACAGAAATCAAGCGGGTGGGAGAGGTGAGGCGGGGTTGGGTAAATACACACCTAACAGCACACTATTTGGGCAATGGGCACACTTATAACATTGACTCAAACTGTGCAAAAGCAATACATGTAACCAAAATGTCTGTGCCCCTGCAACATTCTGAAATTTAAAAAAATGAAAATAAATAAATAGAAAAAAATAAAACAAACACCGAACTATTTTTGTCAAAGATATTGGCCTATAGTTGTCTTGCCTTGTGGTGTAGTTGCTGGCTTTGGTATCGGTGTGATGCTGGCCTTGTAAAAGGAGTTTGGAAGTACTCTTTCTACTTCAGTTTCTTGAGAGAGTTTAAGTAAGATTGGCGGGGGCGGGGAGGAGGAAGAGGTGGCTGTGGATGTCACTGCTCCCAGCTGGCTGGGAGCACCCATCCTGGACCTGTGCTGAGGCCCACACCAACTGTGTGGCCCCTTGAATCAGCATGTAATTCACCATAGATTTACTGTTCACCCTGTCATCAAAATGCAAGACAGGCCTCTGGATCAATCAGATTTAGCCAACAAATAGCGCTGGAAGCATTAGTATCATGTCATCAACTGCTAATAGTAACTCCATAGCTGGTTCTGCTACTAGTAACCCTCTTGCTTTCAGTGGCCTTGGAGGATTTGCAGGTCTGAGTAGCTTGTGTTTGCATACTACCAACTTATCTGAACCATAGAGCCAGATGTGGCAACAACTTTTGTTCATCCCTGAAATGATGGTCCAGATCATGAAAAATCTCTTCCTTGCATGCTCTCAAATCCTGACCTGATAAGACAATTAACTGTGGTCAATCCACAAATGCAGTAGTTTATACAGAGAAACCCAGAAGTTAGTTATATGCTGAATAACCCAGATACAATGAAACAAATGTTGGAACTTGCCAGGAATCCGGCAATGATGCAGGAAATGATGAGAAACCAGGACTGATCCTTGAGAAATCTAGAAAGCAACCCTGGGGAATACAATGTTTAAGGTACATGGACAGGGATATTCAGGACTGCTGCGCAAAAGCAGTTAGGTGATAATCCATTTTCTCCCTTAATGAGCAGTACATCCTCAGGTGAAGGTAGTCAATCTTCCCACACAGAAAAGTAGAGTTCTGTTACCTAATCCATGGGCTCCTCAGGTCTCCCAGAGTTCATCAGCTTCCAGCAACACTGCCAGCAACTTTGGGTGGCTCTTGGGGCAGAGTACCAGTGTGCCAAATGTGTTGTCTGGAGTACAAGTTAGTTATGTTCAACACGCCAGAAATGCAGAGCTTGTTGCAACAAATAACTGAAAACCCACAATTTATGCAAAACATGTGATCTGCCCTTTCCATGAGAAGCATGATGCAGTTACTAAGCCAGAACCCTGACCTTGCTGCATGGATGCAGAATCCTGACAGTGTTAAACTCTGAGCAATGCAGGCCGTGTTACAGATTCAACAGGATTCACAGAATTAGCAACTGGAACTCTGGCTTCATTCCAGGGTTTACTCCTGGCCTGGTGGGATTAGGACTGCAGTCCCCAACCCTCTGGCCCATTGCTGGTCCATGGTCTGTTAGGAAACTGGCCATGCATCACCGCCTTAGCTCTATACCACACCTCCCCCAGCCCATGACACCCCACCCCCTTCACTTTTTAAATGTATATATACAACTTGATTTTTCGACCTGTGCACTTTTGTTGGGAGATTTTTTTCTACCTCCATTTCTTTTTGTTGTTGTTGTTACTAGACTCTTAAGGCTTCTATTCCTTCTTGATTTAGTCTTAGTAGGTTGTATGGTTCTAACAATTTATTCATTTCCTCTAAGTTATCCAATTTGTTGGCATATAATTTTTCATAATAGTCCTTTAGGATACTTTCTATTTCTGAGTCATTCATTGTATTGTCTCCACTTTCATTTTTTATTTTAATTTTTTGAGTCTTTCCTCTTATTTTCTTAGTAGTCTAGCTAAGGGTGTGTTGATTTTGTCTAATTTTTCAAAAGTACAACTGTTAGATCTGTTGATTTTTTTCTATAATTTTGCCATTCTCTATGTGCTTTAGATATATAGATATATAGTCTCTATATAGTCTAGGTATACATCTAAATGCTTATAATGTATAAGCTATATATACACACATATACATAAGCCTTTATTTCTGATACCTATACAGTTTATTAATATATAATCTTCAATTTTATTAATTACAGAAAAATACTTATATCTATGGATAAGTCCATCCACATCCATAACATGTACAAGTTAAATTCTGTGTCAGAGATGCAATCTATCAGAGAGTTATCAGCACAAATGAAAGATAATTGATACATGCACAACATTGGAGGCTGGGATTATTATCTTGTGGTCATGAAAAAAATAGATATGAACAATACATAATAATATCTAACATAGTAACAGATCTTACTAATAAAGGTTTAACAATTAGTAGGAATATAAATCATATAGAGAGACAAAGATTAGGAACATGGTGATAAAATGGCTGAATTCAACTACTGACATTCTTGCACTTGGGAGATGAGTAAGATGCGATGGGCTGAGATAAAGGAAATCCTGTTCATGAAAAACTGGTAGCTAGTGATGAAAACAGATAGGAAAGAAACAGAATTTGAACCTGAATGACTCCTGTCAGAGAGAAAGTAGATTTTACTCTCAATACCCTTAAAAACTCCTTATGCAATTATTGTTTGCATATGAACATTTGCATATAATTTCTTGTATAAGTCTTATTTGTACTATGCTATATGTATTTGTATATATATTATTGTTTGTATATTTAGATATAAACTTTCTTTATATCAAAAAATAATTATGAAACCGTAAAAAACAGTTACATGTTAAGAAAAGTAGTATATATTTTTAGAATTGGACATAACTGAGATTTCATTCCAGCTTTGTACCCAGTGTGTATGTAGGAAAATTATTTATCTTTCAAGACTTTCCTCTAATTAGAACACAACAGAAACAGTACAAGAAATTCACTATAAAACACATCATAGTTAACCATACAAAAAGGGTGAGTATAAGAAATAATAACTTATTCAAGCTAAGCTTTTGTTCAAATGATTAATTGTGGTGCATTTATTTATGTATCTAGCTCCTTTATTTATCAAAATGACCAGATGACTAATATTTGACATTTTTCTCAATTTTGTGGTACCATTTTATGAATAATTATTTTTCCACTTTGATTATTAAAATATTAATTTCAAATCAAACAAACAAAAGCTTTTCAGAGGAACTGGGACAATCTATTAAACATTCTGCCCAGAGCACTCTTAATCTCTCTGTTTCTCAGACTAAAGATAATGGGATTCATGAAGGGGGGCACCATGGTGTAAAACATGGCTGTGAGGAGGCCCTGAACGCTGGGTGCATGTGAGACAGGGCCCAAACAAACAAACAGTGATGACAGTACAAATAGAATAAGAGTAACTATTTGAGGGGAACAGGTTGACAGGGCTTTGTTCCTGGCCTCTAAAGAGCACATCTTGAGCACAGTTGAAAAGATGTGAACATACGAGGTGAATAAGATAGCAGAACAGAATAAAACCATGCAAGCACTCACAGCAAGGGCCACAGACTCAGAAAACTGCACAGCCTGGGAAGAGATGCTCATGACTTGAGGTACATCACAGAAATACTGATGGACCACATTGGACTCTGTGAAGGGAAGTCTGAATATGGTTCCTGTATGGATAGTGGAATAGATCAGTCCACTGGCCCACGAGCCACCTGCTGCCTGTGCACACAGATGTTGAGTCATGGTGAGCCCATAGTGCAGAGGGTGGCAAATGGCAACATAGCGGTCGTAGGACATGACCACAAGGAAAAAGAACTCTGTGGATCCAAAGAAGATAAATAGAAAAGTCTGAGTGGCACATGCTGGAAGAGAAATCCATTTACTGCCTGTCAGGGAATTCACAATTGATTTGGGAACAGTAACTGAAATGTAACCAAAATCTACAAGGGATAAATTGCCTATAAAGAAGTACATTGGGAAGTGAAGTCGTGAGTCTATCACAATGACAACAATGGTCAGAAGATTTCCAACCAGGGATCCAAGATAAATTGCTAAGAACAATAGACCTTGCAAGGCCCGGAGTTCCTGGGAGCCTGAGATATCCATGAGAATAAATTCTGTGAAGATGGTGAGGTTGCCCATGTCTGCTAATATGCTGTGGTAATCTGCAGTCAATGGATAAAGTGATAAGATGATGTTATAAACAAAATGGAGAAAGAACAACATTGGAAATGAATTGGCTTATTGAATTTAAAAACGTATTCCTTATATACGATTGTTATTTAATTTAGTGTTCTTATGGAGTGAACAAAAGCATCAAGATATAGGAAAACAAAAATATTCTAACAACATTGAATAACATCAGTATGCATTAGAAAACTTTTTGTTTTGTCAATGGGATGTAAAAATAAAAATATATTCTCAGAAAGGAATGAACAGCAACATAAAAAACAGACATACTTGAGGACTGCCAGGTGAGGTCTCTCTTGCACATCAGTGTCTCCCACAAAGACACACTGGCATAAAGCCCAATGCCATTATTCAGTCTTCTTCAGTGAGTGTGATCCAGAAGGTTCTTTCTCACAAGTGTATTTTCATTCTTAGCCACATGAAGAAATGTCCTTTGAGGAGGACACTGTAGTACTTGTATCTTTGGTAAGCCTCGGGGGAAATAGTAATTGCAGTCTCATGGAAAGCTAAGGATCCTTCAATAACTTGTTTCCACAGTTCTTTGGGCAATCTATTAAGATTAATTAGATTGATAATAGGCTACTTTAAAAGATAACCCAAGGATAGGAATTTGTAAGATTCCTCTCAAGAGCACAAGTTTTCCATAATAGTTTCTGGGTCAGAGGTGATTCAATGCTTAAATAAATTTATCTAAAAATTGTGTGTAAATAAGGTAAAATAAGCAATATGTAAGTAAAACTGAATCAATGTGCTTAACGCTCACTAAACTAAGTTAACTGAGGGTGTCTAAAATAGTCTCAAAGTCACCAACATAAATGTTAAAACTTATACAGTAATTTAGAAAAATGCTAGCCAAGAATGAAACAAGATCATGACTATTAGGGTAAACTTAAGCTCCTAATTTAAAATTTAGAATAATCCCTGATCTTTAGCTACTACTGAAATGCTTTTATGGAAAGTAGTTGAACTGACAAAATTTTGAGATGGTTCTGATGATTCTCACAAAGAAATAAAAAGAAAAAAAATTAAGATAAATTCAGGAATAATAAATCTTAAAGTCATATATCCCAAGGGAAGGTCCCAAGAAGCATGAGTCCAGACAGGAAACATGCCATATGAGGCACATTTACTGTATAAAATAATATGGGGCTATAGTTTTCTTTTTTGCTATTGTTGTATCTTTGTCTGGTTTGGGTATCAGGGTGATACTGGCCTTGCAGAATGAGAATGGAGGAATTTATTCCTCTCCAATTTTTTGGAATAGTTTTAAAAGCATTGAAATTAGATCTTCTTTAAATGTTTGGTAGAATTCAGCAGTGAAACCATCAGGTCCTGGGCTTTTATTTGATGGGAAACTTTTCATTACTTACTGAAACTCATTACACATAATTGGTCTGTTCAAATTTCCTATAGACCAGCATTCCTGATGAACATAGACGTAACAATCCTCAAAAAATACTAGCAAACCAAATTCAACAGAACATTAAAGAGATAATTCACCATGACCAAGTATTAATAAAATTTATTCCAGGGATGTAAGCATGGTTCAACATATGCAAATCAATAAAAGTAATACATCACATTAACAGAATCAAACAGAAAAATGTATGATCATTTCAATAGACACAGAAAACACATTTGATAAAATTCAACATCCCTTCATGATAAAAACTCTCAATAAATTAGGCATAGAAGGAACTTATCTCAACACAATAAAGGCCATATATGACAAACCCACACCTAACATTATACTGAATGGGGGATAACTAAAAGCTTTTTCTCTAAGATCTGAAAAAAGACACAGATGCCCACTTTTACCAATTCCTTTAAACATAGTACTGGAAGTCCTAAACAAGAGCAATTAGGCAAGAGAAACAAATAAAGAGCATCCAAATTGGTAAGGAAGAAGTCAAATTGTCTCCACGATTGTCATGATTGTATACATAGAGAACCCTAAGGACTCCACCAAAAAATGGTTAGAACTAATAAACAAATTCAGTAAAGTTACAGGATGCAAAATAAACATACAAAAATTTGTAGTGTTTCCACATGCCAATAATGAACAACCTGAAGAAGAAATAAAAAAATCAATCCCGTTTACAATACCTACACAAAAGGAAATAGAAATAAATTTAATGAAGGAGGTGAAAGATCTCTAAAATTAACACTATCAAACACTGATGAAAGAAATTGAAGAGAACACAAATAAATGGAAAGATATTCTGTGTTTATGGATTCGAAAAATTAACATTGCTGAAGTGTCCATACTACACAAATTGGTCTACACATCCAATGCAATCCCTACCAAAATACCAATGACATTCTTTCCAGATTTAGAAAAAAAAAATCCTAAAATTTGTATGGAACCACAAAAGACCCACAAAGTCAAAGCAATCTTGAGCAAAAACAATAAAGCTAGAGGCATCACACTACTTGACTTCAAAGTACACCACAAAGATATACTAAGCAAAACAGCATTATGTTGGCATAAAAATAAACTCATATAATACAGGAAAGTAGACCCCCAATGGGGGGTTGGGCTGAAGGCCAAGTGGGTTCTTGGCTTCACATAGCAAAGAATTCAAGAGCAAGCTGACAGAGTAAACCAAAAGCAAGTTTATTAAAGTAACAAAGAAATAAAAGGAAGACTTGCTCCATAGGTAGAGCAGTGGCTATCTCTCAGAGCAAAAGAGAGTAGCACTTTGTGATTTTCCAGTGTCTTATTTTATACTTTCTATTTAATTTTATGTTAAGTGGAGGGAAGATTATTCATAAGATTTTTGGGAAGGGGGTGGAAAGTTTCTGATACTGAGGGTCCTTTTCCTTTCTAAACCATAAAGGGTAACTTCTGAGAATTGCCATGGCATTTGTAAACTGGCATGCCCCTGATGCGAGTTCCATTTAGTATGCTAATACATTATAAGCAGGGTATGATGAGCAGTGAGGGTAACCTGAGGTCGTTTTTTGTGGCCATTTTGGTTTTAGCTGATTTTGGCCAGTTTCTCTACTGCCTCCTGTTGTATCAGAGACCTTGGTTTGCGTCTTATGACTCTTTTTTTTTTTTTTTTTTAATTTTTTTTTTATTTTGGTATATTATGGGTGTACAGATTTTAAGGTTTCAATAAATGCCCATTTCCCCCCCTCCCCCCAAAAGTCTGAGTCTCCATCATGACCATCCCCCAGATGGTGCACATCTCACTCACTATGTATGTGACTCTTTATGGAGCAGAGCCTGCTGGTTCCCTATCCCACATAACAGTGAAACAGAATAGAGAGCATGGCAATAAATTCACAACCAACCAACTGAATTTTAACAAAGTCACCAAAAATGCATATTGGGAAAAGGACCGTTTCTTTAATAAATGGTGCTTGAAAAATTGGATATCCACATGCAAAAGAATAAAACTAGACCCCTGTCTCTCACCATATACAAAAATCAACTTAAAATAGATTAAAGACCTAAATGTAAGACCTGAAACTATAAAACTTCTAAAAGAAAACATGGGGGAATGTCGCATGACATTGGTTTGAGCTAGGATTTTTTTGGATAGGAACCCAAAATCACAGGTAGCAAAAGCAAAAATAGATAAGTGGGATTACATCAAAATAAAAATTTCTGCACAACAAAGGAACAATATACTAAAGAGACAACCTACAGAATGGGAGAAAATATTTATAAACTATGCATCTGAGAAGAAATTAATATCCAGGATATATAAGGAATTCAAACAGTTCAATAGCAAAAAACAAAACAAAACAAAACAAATAATATGATTAAATATGAGCAAAGAACTTGAATAAACATTTCTCAAAAGAAGACATACAAATGACCAAAAGGCATATGAAAAAAATGTTTAACATCACTAATCATCAGGTAAATGCAAATCAAAACCCATGAGATATCATCTTACCCTAGTTAGAATGCCTATTATCAAACAGAGAAAAAACAAACAAGTGCTGGCATGGATATGGTAAAAAGAGAACCTTTATACACTTTTGGTAGGAATGTAAATTGATATAACCATTATAGAAAACAGTATGGAAGTGTTTCAAAAATCAAAAATACCATATGATCCAGCTATTCCACTCCTGAATATTTATCCAAAGGGAATGAAATCAGTATGTCAAAGAGATGTCTGCATTCTCTTGTTTAGCACAGCACTGAGATATGGAATCAACCTAAGTGTCCACCAGTAGGCAAAAAGATAAAGAAAATGTAGTGTATATACACAATGTAATACTACCCAGCTATTAAAAATAATGAAGTCTTTTCATTTGTGGCAACATGGATGAACCTGGAGCACATAGATTAAATGAAATAAGCCAGGCACAGAAAGACAAATGCTGCATATCTCAGTGATCTGTGAAATCTTAAAAAAATGATTTCATTGAGGTTCAGGGTAGAATAGTGGTTACCAGAAGCTGACGGATGTGTGGGGGCAGGGGATGATGGAAGAGATTGGTCAAGAGACACATAACTACTGTTAGGTGTAGTTCCACAGCACAGTAGGGTGACTATAGTAAATAATATTAGAGAATATATTTCAAAATGACCAAAAGAGAGGATTCTAAATGTTCTAACCACAAATAAATGATAAATGTGTGAAGTGATGGATATGCTAAATACCATGAGTTGATCGTAACACAGTGTACACGTTTCAAAATATCACACTGTTCCCATAAATATGTATAATTATGATGTGTCAATTAAAAAATAATTTTAAAAATTGGGGCTTGGGGCACATAGTAAGAAAAGTAAATGAGCTTGGAAAGTAAAACCAATGCAGGAAAATAGACCAAGAGAGTTTACCATTATTGAGTAGCTAACACTTGAACTAATTAAAAAGAAGTTTCACAGCTGTCATGCTCCAGGTTCCTTGTTGGAAATGAGCAGGAAGGGAGAATTCATTTACAACTTGCTTACTAGTGAAAGATTGAATGTTTTCCTCCTATGACAGAGAAAAGCCAAGGATGTCAATTTTCTCTGCTTGCCTTGGTGGGAATTGACATGGTTGGCTATTCTTTTTGGGTTTTATGACATTTCTCACCTTGTTACAATGGGTAGGATTATAACAAGGGTAGAATTGTTATAATGGATAGGATTATAACAAGGCAAGAAATGTCATATTAATAAAATCCATAAAGATGTAAAGAACTAAAAATGCCCCTATTCACATAATACAAGATTTTGAATATAGAAAATCCCCAAAATCTACTCCAGAAAGAAAATCTTCTGAAATCAATAAAAAAGTTTATCAATTTCACAAAATACAAGATCAAAACACAAAAATATATCATTTTTCTACATAGTAGCAATGAAAATTAGGAATCTAAAGTAAAAAAAGAGAAATAGAATTAATAATAAAACTGAATAAAAATGAAATGCTAAGGCAAATATCTAAATGCAGTATGTACAAGATCCATCTGATGCAAATTACAAAACACTGATGAAAAATATGAAATGACTAATCAAATGGAAAGAGCTAGCATGTTTATGGACTACAAAACACAGCATAACAAAGATGTAAATTTTTATATTATTTGTCTCTATGTTTAGCAGAATTCCAGTACAAAGGTATTTTTTAGAGATCTAGACAAACTAGTTGTAAAACTTACATGTAGAAGGCAATGAAAATACAATAGGCCTAATAATTTTGAAAATAATAAATTGAGATCACTCTATCCATTTTTAGGACTTACTATAAGGGCATAATATTAGGAGTTTGTGGTATTAATGAAGAGACAGACCAAAAGAACAATGGGCAAATATGGAGAGTCCAGAAACAGACACATACATGTATGGCCATTTCATTTTGGGCAAAGATATAAAAGCAGTTCAATGGAGAAAGGATACCATTTTGAACAATTGGTGTTGGAATATTTAGACATTCATATACAAAAAGTTAACCTTGAACTACTTCACACTGTTTAAAAATTAACTACGAATATTAAGTATGTCATAAAAGTATAATACTTTGAGAAGTAAACATGTAGGACATCATCATAATCTAAAATCAGAGTTTAGGAAGAGTTCTCTTTTTTTTCTGTTTACATAAAGTTTTTTTTTTTAAGGGTTTTTTTTTTTTTTTTTTTAGATTTTGGTTACATTGCATATCTTTGCCTCTCCCTAAGAAGGGTTACAGGTGTTCCCTTACCCCCACCCCCACAATGCTCACCCAATCCTAAGATGTGGGTATCCCCCCCGAATCCCTGGTGAACACTACCACCATTTGAGCATCATAGTTTTAATCAGTCAATATCAATTTGATGGAGAGTAGATGTGGAGCCCATTTTTCAGATCTTGTGTCGCTTCAATTTGAATACAGGCTTAAGCTTAATCCAGGATAGCATAAATGGTGCTAGCTCACTGTCATTTCTTAGAATTGAGTAATATTCCATTGTAAGCATATACCAAATTTTAATTATTAACTCATGAATTGATGGGCACTTAGGTTGTTTCCATGATCTTGCAATAGTGAATTGTGCTGCTATAAACATTTGAGTGCAGATGTCTTTATAATAGAAGGTCTTATGCTGTTTTGGGTAGATGCCCAACAATGTTATTGCTGGGTCGAATGGTATTTCTATTTCTAGCTGTTTGAGGTATCTCCAAATTCTTTTCCACAGATATTGCACTAATTTGCAGTCCCACCAGGAGTGTAAGAGTGTTCTTGTCTCTCCACATCCTCGCCAGCATTTGTTGTTTTGGGATTTCTTGATACAGGCTATTCTCACTGAGGTTAAGTGGTATCTCATTGTGGGTTTGATTTGCATTTCTCTGATGATTAGAGATGTTGAGCATTTTTTCATATGTTTGTAGGCCATTATTCTGTCTTCTTTGGAGAAGTTTATGTTCATTTCTGTTGCCCATTTCTTGATGGGGTTGTTTGATTTTTTCTTGTTAATTCTTTTAAGTTCTAGATAGATTCTTGTTATTGAACCTTTATCAGAGATGTAGAGAGCAAATATTTTCTCCCACTCTGTGGGTTGTCTATTTGCTCTACTGATGGTTTCCTTGGCTGTGCAGAAACTTTTTAATTTGATCAGATTCCATTTGTTTATTTTTGATGCTGCAGTGATTGCCTTAGGGGTCTTCCTCAAAAATTCTTTGCCTAGGCCAATGTCTGATAGGGTTTTCCCAACATCTTCTTCTAGGATTCTTAAGGTTTCATGCCTTAAGTTTAAGTCTGTTATCCATCTTGATTTAATTTTTGTGAGAGGTGAGAGGTAGGGATCCTGATTTCCTCTTCTGCATGTAGCTAGCCAGTTTTCCCAGCACCATTTATTGAAGAGAGATTCTTTTCCTCAATGTATATTTTTGTCAGCTTTATCAAAGATTAGGTTACTGTATACTGATGGTTTCATCTCTGGTATCTCAGATCTATTCCAGATATCTATGCTTCTGTTCTTGTGTCAGTACCAGGCTGATTTAACTATTATTGCTTTATAGAACAGCTTGAAGTCAGGAAGACTGATGCCTCCCAGTTTGTTCTTTTTACTTAAGATTGCTTTGGCTATACGAGGTTTTTTCTGGTTCCATACAAAGTGAAGAATTATTTTTTCTAGATCTGTAAAGAATGCTGGTGGTATTTTGATGGGGATTGCACTAATTCTGTAGATCACTTTAGGTAATTTTGACATTTTAATGATATTGATTCTACCAATTCATGAACAAGGTAGGTTTTTCCATCTGTTTAAATCATCTGCAATTTCTTTCTTTAGTGTTTCATAATTCTCCTTGTATAAATCTTTTGTCTCTTTCCTTAAGTAAACTCTTAGATATTAATTTTCTTTGGGGCTATAGTAAAGGGTATTGCATTTTTTTTTTTTTGAGACAGAGTCTCACTTTGTTGCCCAGGCTAGAGTGAGTGCCGTGGCGTCAGCCTGGCTCACAGCAACCTCAATCTCCAGGGCTCAGCCATCCTACTGCCTCAGCCTCCTGAGTAGCTGGGACTACAGGCATGTGCCACCATGCCTGGCTAATTTTTTCTATATATATATTTTTAGTTGGTCAATTAATTTATTTCTATTTTTGGTAGAGATGGGGTCTCGCTCAGGCTGGTTTCGAACTCCTGACCTTGAGCAATCCGCCCGCCTCGGCCTCCCAAAGTGCTAGGATTACAGGCGTGAGCCACCACGCCCGGCAGGTATTGCATTTTTGATTTGAGTTTCTGCTTGATGGTTCTTGGCATATATGAATGCTTCTGATTTGTGTATATTAATTTTATAACCTGATACTTTACCAAATTCATTCATTAAGTCTAGCAGTCTCTTGGATAAATCCATGGGGTGTTCTAGGTAAAATATCATATTATCAGTGAAGAGCGAAAGTTTGATTTCATCTGTTCCCATTTGGATGCCCTTAATAATCCTCTCTTGCCTGATTGCTATAGCTAGGACTTCAAGCACTATGTTGAATAGAAGAGGAGATAGTGGGCATCCTTGTCTAGTTCCGGTTTGAAGAGGGAATGATTTCAATTTTTCCCCATTTAGAATGATATTGGCAGTGGGTTTGTCATATATGCTTTTTTTTTCATTAACTCCATTTTAGTGCAGTTATACAACATGCAAGTATCATTCACAAAGAACTGTGACTGGAGGAATAGGGTGGTTGGCCATTCAACAAAACTCTATTACTGTGTTCCTCAAAAGAGAGGGTCACCCTATGAATCTGACAATTAAAATATCCCTAGAGTGAGACCAGGGCAACCAACTTTCCTTTTTCCAACTGCCTACTACCTACAAATAACTGTGAGTGACTAACAATAATCTTTACAATTGGCAGCTCTATGGCTCTTAGAAATAATACAGAGGATGAATCATACAAAAGACTACTATTAAGATAATTGTTAAAATGAACAATTAGAATTATATATATCAATATGGTTAAATTTAGAAAGCAAATGTCAAACAAAAAATACCAGATTGCAGAAAAATATTTATAGTATGAAACCATATATATAAACATGCAAAGTCTCAGTATCAACCCATGTTTTAAAAATATATGGACAAATAGATATAGAAATAAATATAGATGTGTATATATATATATATATGTGGCTTAGTACACATGGTCCTAGCTCTGTCTCCTGAGGGCCTAGAAGCAGCGATATCAGTATCAATGATCATATTTAGTGCCCAGATCTTGGTTTCCAAATATCAGTCTTAAATAGAAAGAAGGAGGGCTCCCTGGAGAAGTGATTGATTCCAGGGATGAGACAAGGAAAATACAAGATGAGCCTGGAGCATCTCGTGCCAGAATGGGAACATGTCAAAAAGGTATAGAAGCCAGGAGTGGGCACAGTGGCTCATGCCTGTAATCCTAGCACTCTGGGAGGCCCAAACATGATGACTGCTTGAGTTTAGGAGTTCAAAAACAGCCCGAGCAAGAGCAAGACCCCGTCTCTACAAAAAGTAGAAAAATTAGTCCCAGCTACTTGGGAGGGGCTGAGACAGGAGGATGGCTTGAGCTCAGGAGCCCGAGGTTGCAGTGAGCTATGGTGACGCCACTGCGTTCTAGCCAGGGTGACAGAGGAAGACTCTGCCTCAAGGAAAAATAAAAAAGCAAAAAGATACAGAAGCCAATCCAGAAGAGCTCCTAATGGCCAAAGCTGAAATAGTTGTTTTTTTTTTTTTCTTTTGAGACAGAGTCTCGCCTTGTCGCCCAGGCTAGAGTGAGTGCCATGGCGTCAGCCCAGCTCACAGCAACCTCAAACTCCTGGGCTCAAGCAATCCTCCTGCCTCAGCCTCCCAAGAAGCTGGGACCACAGGCATGCGCCACCATGCCCGGCTAATTCTTTTCTATATATATTAGTTGGCCAATTAATTTTATCTCCATCTATAGTAGAGAGGGGGTCTCGCTCCTGCTCAGGGTGACTTCGAACTCCTGACCTCAAGCAATCCACCCGCCTCGGCCTCCCAGAGTGCCAGGAGCACAGGCGTGAGCCACCGCGCCCGGCCTAAGTAAAGACTTTCGCTTGGCCATGCGTGGTGGCTCACGCCTGCACTCCCAGAACCCTGAGAGGCCAAGGCGGGCAGATCGCTCAAGGTCAGGAGTTCTAAACCAGCCTGAGAAAGAGCGAGACCCTGTCTCTACCAAAAATGGAAAGAAATTAATTGACCAAATAAAAATATATGTACCAAAAAAAATTAGCCAGACATGGAGGCCCATGCCCTCAGTCCCAGCCACGTGGGAGCCTGAGGCAGCAGGATCACTTGAGCCCAGGAGATCGAGGTCGCTGTGAGCTAGGCTGACGCCATGGCACTCACTCCAGCCCGGGCAACAAAGCGAGACTCTGTCTGAAAAAAAAAAAAAAAAAAAAAAAAAACAAAGACTTTAGCTTAATTAATAATTTTTAAAAATTTATTTATATTTTTATTTCAGCATATTATGGGGGTATAGATTTTAAGGTTTCAATAAATGCCCATTCCCCCTTCCCCCCAAAAGTCTGAGTCTCCATCATGACCATCCCCCAGATGGTGCACATCTCACTCATTATATATGTATATACCCACCCCCTCCCCACTCCCACGTGCCCAATAACCTATTATGGTAGCACCTATGTGTCAACTTAGGTGCTACTCAGTTAATACCAGTTTGCTGGAGAATATATCTGGTGCTTGTTTTTCCATTCTTGGGATACTTCACTTAGTAGTATGGGTTCCAGCTCTAACCAGGAAAATATAAGATGTGCTATATCACCATTGTTTCTTAGAGCTGAATAGTACTCCATTGGTATACATATACCACATTTTATTAATCCATTCTTGGATTGATGGGCACTTGGGATGTTTCCACAGCCTTGCAATTATGAATTGTGCTGCTATAAACATTCGAGTGCAGGTGTCTTTTTTGTAGAGTGTCATTGGATCTTTTGGGTAGATGCCCAGCAATGGGATTGCTGGATCAAATGGTAGATTCACTTGTATCGCTTTAAGGTATCTCCATATTGCTTTCCACAGAGGTTGAACTAGTTTGCAGTCCCACCAGCAGTGTAGGAGTGTTCCTCTCTCTCCGCAACCACGCCAGCATTTATTGTTTGGAGATTTTTTTGATAAAGGCCATTCTCACTGGGGTTAAGTGATATCTCATTGTGGTTTTGATTTGCATTTCCCTGATGTTTAGAGATGCTGAGCATTTTTTCATATGTTTGTTGGCCATTCTTCTGTCTTCTTTAGAAAAATTTCTGTTCAAGTCCTTTGCCCACTTTTTTTTTATTTTATTTTTTATTTTGGCATATTATGGGGGTACAGATTTTAAGGTTTCAATAAATGCCCATTTCCCCCCTCCCCGGAAAAGTCTGAGTCTCCATCATGACCATCCCCCAGATGGTGCACATCTCACTCATTATGTATGTATATACCCGCCCCCCTCCCCCCTCCCACCTCCCCAATACCCTATTACTGTAGCATCTATGTGTCTACTTAGGTGCTACTCAGTTAATACCAGTTTGGTGGAGAATATATCTGGTGCTTGTTTTTCCATTCTTGGGATACTTCACTTAGTAGTATGGGTTCCAGCTCTAACCAGGAAAATATAAGATGTGCTATATCACCATTGTTTCTTAGAGCTGAATAGTACTCCATGGTATACATATACCACATTTTATTAATCCATTCTTGGATTGATGGGCACTTGGGATGTTTCCACAGCCTTGCAATTATGAATTGTGCTGCTATAAACATTCGAGTGCAGGTGTCTTTTTTGTAGAGTGTCACTGGATCATTTGGGTAGATGCCCAGCAATGGGATTGCTGGATCAAATGGTAGATTCACTTGTATCGCTTTAAGGTATCTCCATATTGCTTTCCACAGAGGTTGAACTAGTTTGCAGTCCCACCAGCAGTGTAGGAGTGTTCCTCTCTCTCCGCAACCACGCCAGCATTTATTGTTTGGAGATTTTCTGATAAAGGCCATTCTCACTGGGGTTAAGTGATATCTCATTGTGGTTTTGATTTGGATTTCCCTGATGATTAGAGATGTTGAGCATTTCTTCATATGTTTGTTGGCCATTATTCTGTCTTCTTTAGAAAAATTTCTGTTCAAGTCCTTTGCCCACTTTTTAATGGGGTTATTTGATTTTTTTTTCCTGATTTTCGTGATTTCTAAGTATATTCTAGTTATCAGTCCCTTATCGGATGCATAGGATGCAAAAATTTTCTCCCATTCTGTAGGTTGTCTGTTTACTTTCACGACTATTTCTTTGGCTGTGCATAAGCTTTGTAGTTTGATCATGTCCCATTTATTTATTTTTGTTGCTGCTGTGATTGCCTTTGGGGACTTCTTCATAAACTCTTTGCCCAGGCCGATGTCTAGGAGAGTGTTTCCAACTTTTTCCTCTAGAGTTCTAATAGTTTCATACCTTAGGTTTAAGTCTGTTATCCAGCGTGAGTTGGTTTTTGTGAGAGGTGAAAGGTGTGGGTCCTGTTTCAGCCTTCTACAGGTGGCTATCCAGTTTTCCCAACACCATTTATTGAAAAGGGATTCTTTTCCCCAGCGTATGTTTTTGTCTGCTTTGTCAAAGATGAGATGGCTATATGAGGATGGTTTTATATCAGGATTCTCACATCTGTTCCACTGGTCAATATTCCTATTTTTGTGCCAATACCATATTGATTTAATTACTACAGCTTTGTAGTATAGTTTGATATCTGGCATATTAATGCCTCCCATTTTGTTTTTGTTGCCTAGAATTGCTCTTGATATTCGGGGTCTTCTTTGATTCCATACAAAGCGTAAAATTATTTTTTCTATATCTGTGAAGAATGCTGATGGGATTTTAATAGGTATTGCATTGAATCTGTAGATCAGTTTGGGTAGTATAGACAGTTTGATGATATTGAGTCTGCCGATCCACGAGCATGGTATGGATTTCCATCTGTTTACATGCTCTGCTATTTCCTTCCTCAGTGTTTCATAGTTCTCCCTGTAGAGGTCTTTCATGTCCTTGGTTAAGTATATTCCTAGGTACTTTAATTTCTTTGTTGCTATTGTGAAGGGAATTGAGTCTTTGATTTGGTTCTCAATTAGATTGTTGTTGGCTTATATGAATGCCTCTGATTTCTGTGTATTGATTTTGTATCCTGAGACTTTACTAAATTCATTGATCAGTTCCAGGAGTTTCTTGGTTGAATCTTTGGGGTTTTCTAGATACAATATCATATCATCAGCAAACAGTGAATGTTTGATCTCTTCTGCCCCTATTTGGATACCTTTGATTCCATTTTCCTGTCTGATTGCTGTAGCCAAGACTTCCAGCACTATGTTGAACAGAAGTGGAGATAGTGGGCAGCCTTGTCTGGTTCCAGTTCTAAGTGGGAATGATTTCAATTTTTCCCCATTCAGTATGATGTTGGCTATGGGTCTGTCATATATAGCTTGTATCATTTTTAGGTATGTCCCTTCTATGCCTATTTTCTTAAGTGTTCGTATCATGAAAGGGTGTTGAATTTTGTCCAAAGCTTTTTCTGCATCTATTGAAAGAATCATGTGGTCTTTGTTTTTGCTTCTGTTTATGTGGTGAATTGCATTTATAGATTTGCGTATGTTGAACCATCCCTGCATTCCTGGGATGAAGCCCACTTGATCATGATGGATTATTTATTGATAAGTGTCTGGATTCGGTTAGCTAAGATTTTGTTGAAAATTTTTGCATCTATATTCATTAGGGATATTGGTCTGTAGTTTTCTTTTTTTGTTGCATCCTTTCCTGGTTTTGGTATCAGAGTATTATTCGCTTCATAAAAGGTGTCGGGGAGGTTTCCGTTCTTCTCGATGTTGTGGAATAGTTTCTGCAAGATAGCTACTATTTCTTCTTTGTAAGTGTGGTAAAATTCGTGTGAGAAGCCATCTGGACCGGGACTTTTCTTTTTAGGGAGATTTTTAATTGCTGTTTCTATTTCAGCAGTTGATATTGGTCTGTTCAGGGAATCTATTTCTACCTGGTTGAGGCTAGGGAGGCTGTGTGTTTCTAGAAATTTGTCCATTTCCTCCACATTTTCCAGTTTGTGTGCATAAAGATTTTTGTAGTATTCATGAATTGTATCTTGTATCTCTTTGGGATCAGTTGCGATATCTCCGTTTTTGTTCCTCATGGAGCTTATTAGAGATTTCTCTTTTCTGCTTTTCGTTAGCTTAGCCAATGCAGTGTCAATTTTGTTTATGTTTTCAAAGAATGAACTTTTTGTTTTTTTAATCTCCTGAATAGCTTCCCTGTTTTCAATTTTGTTTAGTTCTCATTTGATCTTGTTGATTTTACTTCTTCTTCTGGGTTTGGGGTTGGACTGCTTTTCTTTTTCCAGCTCTTTGAATTGTTTCATTAGATTGTCTATTTGTGATCTTCTGGTCTTTGGTTATAGGCATTTATGGAGATAAACTTTCCTCTCAGAACTGCTTTAGCTGTGTCCCAGAGGAGTTGATAACTTGTCTCTCCATTGTCATTTTCTTCAAAGAATTTTTTTATTTCTGTCTTGATTTCTTCATTTGTGAAGTAATCATTTTGTAGGAGGTTGTTTAATTTCCACGTTTTTTGTGTAGAAATGTGAGTTTCTGTTAGGGTTGATTTCTAGTTTCATTCCACTGTGATCTGAGAAGGTACATGGTATGATTTCTATTTTTTTAAATTTCTTGAGATTTTCTTTGTGTCCTAGGATATGGTCAATCTTAGAGAATGTCCCGTGTGCTGATGAGAAGAACGTATATTCAGTGGATTTGGGGTAGAATGTCCTGTAGGTGTCAGTCAGACCCAATTGTTCTAGAGTTTTGTTTAAGTCCATTATTTCTTTTTTTTTTTTATTTTATTTTATTTTATTTTTTTATTTTGGCATATTATGGGGGTACAGATTTTAAGGTTTCAATAAATGCCCATTTACCCCCTCCCCCCAAAAGTCTGAGTCTCCATCATGACCATCCCCCAGATGGTGCACATCTCACTCACTATGTATGTATATACCCGCCCCCCTCCCCCCTCCCACCTGCCCAATACCCTATTACTGTAGCACCTATGTGTCTACTTAGGTGCTACTCAGTTAATACCAGTTTGCTGGAGAATATATCTGGTGCTTGTTTTTCCATTCTTGGGATACTTCACTTAGTAGTATGGGTTCCAGCTCTAACCAGGAAAATATAAGGTGTGCTATATCACCATTGTTTCTTAGAGCTGAATAGTACTCCATGGTGTACATATACCACATTTTATTAATCCATTCTTTGATTGATGGGCACTTGGGCTGTTTCCACAGCCTTGCAATTATGAATTGTGCTGCTATAAACATTCGAGTGCAGGTGTCTTTTTTGTAGAGTGTCACTGGATCATTTGGGTAGATGCCCAGCAATGGGATTGCTGGATCAAATGGTAGATTCACTTGGATCGCTTTAAGGTATCTCCATATTGCTTTCCACAGAGGTTGAACTAGTTTGCAGTCCCACCAGCAGTGTAGGAGTGTTCCTCTCTCTCCGCAACCACGCCAGCATTTATTGTTTGGAGATTTTTTGATAAAGGCCATTCTCACTGGGGTTAAGTGATATCTCATTGTGGTTTTGATTTGCATTTCCCTGATGATTAGAGATGTTGAGCATTTCTTCATATGTTTGTTGGCCATTCTTCTGTCTTCTTTAGAAAAATTTCTGTTCAAGTCCTTTGCCCACTTTTTAATGGGGTTATTTGATTTTTTCTTCCTAATTTTCGTGAGTTCTAAGTATATTCTAGTTATCAGTCCCTTATCGGATGCATAGGATGCAAAAATTTTCTCCCATTCTGTAGGCTGTCTGTTTACTTTCATGACTATTTCTTTGGCTGTGCAGAAGCTTTGTAGTTTGATCATGTCCCATTTATTTATTTTTGTTGCTGCTGTGATTGCCTTTGGGGACTTCTTCATAAACTCTTTGCCCAGGCCGATGTCTAGGAGAGTGTTTCCAACTTTTTCTTCTAGAGTTCTAATAGTTTCATATCGTAGGTTTAAGTATGTTATCCAGCGTGAATTGGTTTTTGTGAGAGGTGAAAGGTGTGGGTCCTGTTTTAGCCTTCTACAGGTGGCTATCCAGTTTTCCCAGCACCATTTATTGAAGAGGGATTCTTTTCCCCAGCGTATGTTTTTGTCTGCTTTGTCAAAGATGAGATGGCTATATGAGGATGGTTTTATATCAGGATTCTCACATCTGTTCCACTGGTCAATATTCCTGTTTTTGTGCCAATACCATATTGTTTTAATTACTACAGCTTTGTAGTATAGTTTGATATCTGGCATATTAATGCCTCCCATTTTGTTTTTGTTGCCTAGAATTGCTCTTGATATTCGGGGTCTTCTTTGGTTCCATACGAAGCGTAAAATTATTTTTTCTATATCTGTGAAGAATGCTGATGGGATTTTAATAGGTATTGCATTGAATCTGTAGATCAGTTTGGGTAGTATAGACATTTTGATGATATTGAGTCTGCCGATCCACGAGCATGGTATGGATTTCCATCTGTTTACATGCTCTGCTATTTCCTTCCTCAGTGTTTCATAGTTCTCCCTGTAGAGGTCTTTTACCTCTTTGGTTAAATATATTCCTAGGTACTTTAATTTCTTTGTTGCTATTGTGAAGGGAATTGAGTCTTTGATTTGGTTCTCAATTAGATTGTTGTTGGCGTATATGAATGCCTCTGATTTCTGTGTATTAATTTTGTATCCTGAGACTTTACTAAATTCATTGATCAGTTCCAGGAGTTTCTTGGTTGAATCCTTGGGGTTTTCTAGATACAATATCATATCATCAGCAAACAGTGAAAGTTTGATCTCTTCTGCCCCTATTTGGATACCTTTGATTCCATTTTCTTGTCTGATTGCTGTAGCCAAGACTTCCAGCACTATGTTGAACAGAAGTGGAGATAGTGGGCAGCCTTGTCTGGTTCCAGTTCTAAGTGGGAATGATTTCAATCTTTCCCCATTCAGTATGATGTTGGCTATGGGTCTGTCATATATGGCTTGTATCATTTTTAGGTATGTCCCTTCTATGCCTATTTTCTTAAGTGTTCGTATCATGAAAGGGTGTTGAATTTTGTCAAAAGCTTTTTCTGCATCTATTGAAAGGATCATGTGGTCTTTGTTTTTGCTTCTGTTTATGTGGTGAATTGCATTTATAGATTTACGTATGTTGAACCATCCCTGCATCCCTGGGATGAAGCCCACTTGGTCGTGGTGGATTATTTTTTTGATAAGTGTCTGGATTCGGTTAGCTAAGATTTTGTTGAAAATTTTTGCATCTATATTCATTAGGGATATTCGTCTGTAGTTTTCTTTTTTTGTTGCATCCTTTCCTGGTTTTGGTATCAGAGTAATATTCGCTTCATAAAAGGTGTCGGGGAGGTTTCCGTTCTTCTTGATGTTGTGGAATAGTTTCTGCAAGATAGGTACTAGTTCTTCTTTGTAAGTATGGTAAAATTCAGGTGTGAAGCCATCTGGACCGGGACTTTTCTTTTTAGGGAGATTTTTAATTGCTGTTTCTATTTCAGCTGTTGATATTGGTCTGTTCAGGGAATCTATTACTTCCTGGTTGAGCCTAGGGAGGCTGTGTGTTTCTAGAAATTTGTCCATTTCCTCCACATTTTCCAGTTTGTGTGCATAAAGATTTTTGTAGTATTCATAAATTGTATCTTGTATCTCTTTGGGATCAGTTGTGATATCTCCTTTTTTATTCCTGATGGAGCTTATTAGAGATTTCTCTTTTCTGCTTTTCGTTAGCTTAGCCAACGGCGTGTCAATCTTGTTTATTTTTTCAAAGAACCAACTTTTTGTTTTATTAATCTCCTGAATAGCTTTCCTGTTTTCAATTTCGTTTAGTTCTGATTTGATCTTGTTGATTTCACTTCTTCTGCTGGGTTTGGGGTTGGTCTGTTCTTCTTTTTCCAGCTCTTTGAGTCGTTTCATTAGATTGTCTATTTGTGATCTTCTTGCCTTTTGGTTATAGGCATTTATGGAGATAAACTTTCCTCTCAGAACTGCTTTAGCTGTGTCCCAGAGGAGTTGATAACTTGTCTCTCCATTGTCGTTTTCTTCATAGAAGTTTTTTATTTCCGTCTTGATTTCTTCATTTACGAAGTAATCATTTAGTAGGAGGTTGTTTAATTTCCACGTTTTTGTGTAGAAATGTGAGTTTCTGTTAGGGTTGATTTCTAGTTTTATTCCACTGTGATCTGAGAAGGTACATGGTATGATTTCTATTTTTTTAAATTTCTTGAGATTTTCTTTGTGTCCTAGGATATGGTCAATCTTAGAGAATGTCCCGTGAGCTGATGAGAAGAACGTATATTCAGTGGATTTTGGGTAGAATGTTCTGTAGATGTCTGTCAGACCCAATTGTTCTAGAGTTTTGTTTAAGTCCATTATTTCTTTATTAATTTTCTGTTAGGAGGATCTGTCTCGTGCCGTCAGTGGGGTGTTGAAATCCCCGGCGATTATGGAGTTGCTATTAATCCATTTGCTTAGCTCCAGTAAGGTTTGCTTTATGAATCTGGGTGCACCTAAGTTGGGTGCATATATATTTAAAATTGTTATCTCTTCTTGTTGGACTGTGCCCTTTACCATTATATAATGACCCTCTTTGTCTTTTACTACTTTTGTTGGTTTAAAAACTAAATCGTCTGAAATTAGAACTGCCACACCAGCCTTCTTTTGGCTTCTATTTGCTTGGAATATTGATCTCCACCCTTTTATTTTTAGTCTATGTGCATCCTTGCAGGTTAAATGTGTTTCCTGAAGACAGCATATACTTGGCCTGTATTTTCTTATCCATTCAGCCAGCCTATGTCTCTTGAGTGGAGAGTTTAAGCCATTCACATTTATTGAGAGAACTAATAGGTAAGGTAGATTACTGATCATTCTGTTGGGTTGGATGTTGTTGCTATGATTTCTGTCTTGAGCCATTGTAATATCTGGCCTTTAATATCTTTGGGTTTTGGTTGTTTTTATATCCGTGGATTATTATTATGATGTTCCGTGCATAACGCTGTTTTAAGTACTTCTTGTAGGGCTGGTCTTGTCTTGGTGAATTCTCTGAGCCTTTGCTTGTCTGCGAATGTTTTTATTTCTCCTTCATATATGAAGCTTAGTTTTGCAGGGAATAATATTCTAGGCTTGGCATTGTTTTGTTTCAAAAGAGTGAGAATGGGGCCCCAGTCTCTCCTTGCTTGTAAAGTCTCATTAGAGAAGTCTGATGTTATTCGAATTGGCTTTCCCTTGTATGTCACTTGCTTCTTTTGTCTTACAGCTCTTAGAAGGTCCTCTTTAGTTGATACTTTGGTCAGTCTGATGACTGCATGACGTGACGTCTTCCTGTTTGCATTGAATCTCCCAGGGGTCCTCTGGGCTTCTTGAACTTGTATATCGAGATTTTGAGCAAGGCCTGGGAAATTTTCCTCTATTATATCTTCAAAAAGCTTGTCCAGCCCTTGAGTGTTGTCTTCCTCCCCTTCGGCTAAACCTATGACCCTCACGTTAGGTTTTTTCACATAATCCCACAGCTCTTGTAGACTTTGGTCTTTTCTCTTGTTTCTCTGCTGTATTTCTGTGACTGATTTATTTAATTGGAAGGTGTTATCTTCAAGCTCTGAGATTCTTTCTTCTGCTTGATCTACCCTGTTCTTGAGACTTTCCACAGTATTTTGTAGTTCTCTGAGTTGATTCTTCATCTCCAGGACTTCGGTTAAAGTTTTCTTCACTGTGTCAATCTCTTTGTTGAACCTTTGTTCCATTTCTTGGAGGTTTTTTGTGTTTTCTTGGTGTTGGTTATTGAGTTGTTGTTGCAGCTGGGTGAGTGTTCTTATGATCTACATACGAAATTCCTTTTCTGTCATATCAGTTGCCTGATTTTGGTCGGTGTCCGTTTCTAGGGGGCTGGTGCTCCTCCTTGGGGGTGTGTTTTCCGTTTGGTTCTTCATATTTCCTGAGTTCTTTCTCTGATTTCTTCCCATGTCGATCAGTTGTTGTTTCTTTCCTTAGGTTATTGTTTGGGTATTCACACACCTTGTTTAGTTTCTGAGGCGTTAGGTGGTGCCTGTGGGTGAAATTGGACCACTCCCTGTATATTGAGTCAGTGGGTGCCGTGGAAAGGCTGTGCAAGATCCCGTCCCTGTCAGTAGGTGGCGTTTGCTTGGAGGAACAGGCTATGGTGTTGATTTTGAGTCCTGTTATTAGCTCTCGTTCTGGGCGGAGCTGGGTTGGGTAAGCCTGCCCTCAGGCCGTTAGCAGGGGTCAAAGTTCTGTTCTCTGCTGTCAGGGCGGGGCTGGAATGGTCCCGCTCAGCCAGAAAGTCTGGGTATGGGGGTGGGGCTGTCTGAGACCCACAGTCTGCAGCAGGCCTCGCTTCTTTCCACCCTCCCCAACTCCGCAGCTACTCCTGGGCCTCTGCCAGCAGGCCAGACCACAAGCCACCAGGCCTCCCTGGACTGTGATGCCGGCAGGGAGGTTCCCTGCACAGGAATGCCACCTGGGTTGGGCGCACGGCCTCCTCCTGGGAGGAGGGTTGCCCTCTAGGACGCCGATCCGCCCCTGGAGGCACACAGACCTCAGTAGGCTGTTCACATATAATCCCTCTGTGCCCCGGGCAATGCTAGCCCTTGGTGCAGGGGATCTGGTCTGCAGGTCCGACCTCTGGGTCCCAGAGTTCAAACTGTATTCCCACCAGGGAGAGGGTTTCCGGTCCTAATTCACCCACAGGGAGCCCAAGCTGGGTCTATGTCTCTCAGCCTCTGAGTCGGCACCGTTTTCCTGGGAACACGGTGCCAGCAGCACCTGGGAGGGCGGGCGGGGTCCCAAACGGGAAGGTCCCGTTCCCTGGAGGTGCCTCCGGCTGGTGGCTGTATTGTCTCTCTGGGCAGCCACGGGTAGGGTCGGCGGAGGGGGGGAGGAGGCAATATGGCGCCTGCCTCGCGGCTCTCCGTGCACAGGGAGGTGCCCGGAGGAAGTTGGGAACCTGGTGCCACGTCTGCTACAGGCTCACCGTTGGCAGGCGGCGGCAGTCTCTGGGCTGATGTCCGCAGGTCTCTCCACCCGCTGGGGAGCCCACCAGCAGTCCCGAATGCAGGGGAGTGGTAACAGCAGATCCACCTACCCTTGCCGCTGGTCTCCGGACTGCTCCGGTGGTCTCAGCCTCCAGTTCTCCTCCGCAGCCTCCTCCCGTGGAGTCTCCCAGGGTCTCAGGTACCCCTCCTTCCGGCCCTTGTCCGCTGTATGCTCGTCTTCTTGCTTCTTTCCTCTAGTTTCTGCTAGAATCGGTCTTTTCTGCAGAGACCCTCTGTCTGGCGGTGTTATTCGTCCGCCATCTTGTATCCTGTCCAAGTCCATTATTTCTTTATTAATTTTCTGTTTGGAGGATCTGTCTCGTGCCATCAGTGCGATGTCGAAATCTCCGGCAATTATGGAGTTGCTATTAATCCATTTGCTTAGCTCCAGTAAGGTTTGCTTTATGAATCTGGGTGCACCTAAGTTGGGTGCACATATATTTTAAATTGTTATCTCTTCTTGTTGTACTGTGCCCCTCACCATTATAATGACCCTCTTTGTCTTTCACTACTTTTGTTGGTTTAAAAACTAAATCGTCTGAAATTAGAACTGCCACACCAGCCTTCTTTTGGCTTCTATTTGCTTGGAATATTGATCTCCACACATTTATTTTAATCTATATGCATCCTTGCAGTTTAGATGTGTTTCCTGAAGACAGCATAGACTTGGTCTGTATTTTCTTATCCATTCAGCCAGCCTATGTCTCTTGAGTGGAGAGTTTAAGCCATTCACATTTATTGAGAGAACTGATAGGTAAGGTAGATTACTGATCATTCTGTTGGGTTGGATGTTGTTGCTATGATTTCTGTCTTGAGCCATTGTAATATCTGGCCTTTAATATCTTTGGGTTTTGGTTGTTTTTATATTCGTGGGTTATTATTATGATGTTCCGTGCATAACGCTGTTTTAAGTACTTCTTGTAGGGCTGGTCTTGTCTTGGTGAATTCTCTGAGCCTTTGCTTGTCTGAGAATGTCTTTATTTCTCGTTCATATACGAAGCTTAGTTTTGCAGGGAATAATATTCTAGGCTGGGCATTGTTTTGTTTCAATAGAATGAGAATGGGGCCCCAGTCTCTCCTTGCTTGTAAAGTCTCACTAGAGAAATCTGATGTTATTTGGATTGGCTTTCCCTTGTATGTTACTTCCTTTTTTTGTCTTATAGCTCTTAGAAGGGCCTCTTTAGTTGATACTTTGGTCAGTCTGATTATTGCATGTCGTGACATCTTTCTGTTTGCATTGAATCTCCCAGGGGTCCTTTGAGCTCCTTGAACTTCTATATCAAGATTTTGAGCAAGGCCTGGGAAATTGTCCTGTATTATATCTTCAAACAGCTTGTCCAACCCTTGAGTATTGTCTTCTTCCCCTTCTGGCAAGCCTATGACCCTCACATTAGGTTTCTTCACATAATCCCACAGCTCTTGTAGGCTTTGCTCTTTTCTCTTGTTTCTCTGCTCTATTTCTGTGACTCATTTATTTAATTGGAGGGTGTTATCTTCGAGATCTCAGATTCTTTCTTCTGTTTGATCTACCCTGTTCTTGAGACTTTCCACTGTATTTTGTAGTTCCTTGAATTGATTCTTCATTTCCAGGAGTTCGGTTACACTTTTCTTCATTGGGTCTATTTCTTTTCCCATATCCTGGAGGTTTTTTGTGGTTTCTTTGTGTTGGTTATTGAGTTGTGTTTGCAGCTGGGTGAGTGTTCTTATGATCCACATACGAAATTTCTCTTCTGTCATATTGGTTGCCTGATTTTGGTTGGTGTCCGTTTCTAGGGGGCTTGTGCTCCTCTTTGGGGGTGTGTTTACCATTTGGTTCTTCATATTTTCTGTGTTCTTTCACTGATTTCTTCCCATGTCGATCAGTTGTTGTTTCTTCCTTAAGTTATTGTTTGGGTATTCACACACCTTGTTTAGTTTCTGAGGCGTTAGGTGGTGTCTGTTGGTGAAATTGGACCACTCCCTGTATATTGAGGCAATCTGTAGCGGGCCTCGCTTCTTTCCACCCTTCCCAACTCCGCAGCTACTCCTGGGCCTCTGCCAGCAGGCCAAACCAGAAGCCACCAGGCCTCCCCAGACTGTGATGCCAGCGGGGAGGTTCCCTTCTCAGGAACGCCACCTGGGTTGGGTGCTCGGCCTCCTCCTGGGAGGAGGGTTGCCCTCTAGGATGCTGATCCGCCCCTGGAGGCACACACACCTCAGTAGGCTGTTCACATATAACCCTTCTGTGCTCCGGGCAATGCTAGCCCTCGGTGCAGGGCATGTGGTCTGCAGGTCCGACCTCTGGGTCCCAGAGTTCAAACTGTATCCCCACCAGGGAGAGGATTTCCGGTCCCAATTCACCCACAGGGAGCCCAAGCTGGGTCTATTTCTCTGAGCCTCTGAATCGGCACCGTTCTCCTGGGAACATGGTGCCAGCAGCATCTGGGAGGGCGGGCGGTTAGGGAGCTCACAGTCTTAGTTCCCCTGAATTAGCTGTAGGGTCCCAAAAGGGAAGGTCCCATTCCCTGGCGGTGCCTCTGGCTGGTGGCTGTATTGTCTCTCTGGGCAGCCGCGGGTAGGGTCGGCGGAGGGGAGGAGGAGGCAATATGGCGCCTGCCGTGCGGCTCGGGTCTGTGCACATGGAGGTGCCCGGAGGAAGTTGGGAACCTGTTGCCACGTCTGCTACAGGCTCACCACTGGCTGGCGGCAGCGGTCTCTGGGCTTGTGTCCGCAGGTCTCTCTACCCACTGTGGAGCCCACCAGCAGCCCCAAATGCAGGGGAGGGGATACAGCAAATCCACCTACACTTGCTGCTGGTCTCCGGGCTGCTCTGGTGGTATCAGCCTCCAATTCTCCTCCACAGCCTCCTCCCGTGGAGTCTTCCGGGGTCTCAAGTACCCCTCCTTCCGGCCCTCATCCGCTGTATGCTCGTATTCTTGCTTCTTTCCTCTAATTTCTGCTAGAATCTGTCTTTTCTGCGGAGACACTCTGTCTGGCGGTGTTATTCGTCCGCTATCTTGCTCCACCCCCTTATGTCATATATGCTTTTGATAAATTTGAGGTTTGATCTTTCTATGCCTATTTTGTTAAGAGTTTTTATCATAAAGTTCTGTTGGAGTTCGTCAAATACTTTTTCTGCATCTATTGACAGAATAATATGGACTTTGTTCTTGATTTTTTTATGCAGTTTATTGCATTTATAGACTCTGTATGTTGAATAAGCCTTGCATTCCTGGGATAAAGCCCACCTGGTCATGGTGAATTATGTTTTTTGGAGTGCTGCTGAATTCTATTTGCTAAAATTTTGTTTAGGATTTTTGCATTTACATTCATGATATTGGTCTGTAATTTTCTTTTTTTGTTGTGGCCTTTCCTGGCTTTGGTATCAAGGTGATATTGGCTTCATAGAAAGAGTTAGGAAGGATAACATCCTTCTCAATGGTGTGGAATAGTTTCTGCAATGTAGGTATGAGTTCATCTTTGTATGTTTGGTAGAACTCTGCAGTGTAGCCATCTGGCCCAGGACTTTTCCATTTGGGCAGCTTTTTAATTACTGCTCCAATTTCTGAGCTTGAGATTGGTCTATTCTGAAATTCTTTTTCCTCCTGGGTAAACTTAGGGAGGTTATACGAATCCAGGAATTTGTCCATTTCATCTTCATTCTGTAGTTTTTGTGCATATAGTTTTTTTTCCCAAATAGTCAAATATAATGTTTTGTATTTCTGTGGTATCTGTTGTGATCTCTCCTTTTTTATTTCTTATTGAGTTTATTAGAGTCCATTCCCTTCGAGTCCTTGTCAATCTAGCAAGAGGGCTATCAAATTTGTTTATCTTTTCATAAAACCAGCTTCTGGTTATGTTGATCTTTAATATAGTTCTCTTATTCTCCATTTCATTAAGTTCTGCTTTGATCTTCATTATTTCTTTTCTTTTACTAGGATTGGAAATTGTTTGCTCTTCTTTTCCAATTCTTTGAGCCTATTCATTAGGTTGTGTGTATGTAAGCTTCCTGTTTTTTGGATATGAGTGTTAATTGCTATTAGTTTTCCTCTCAGGTAAGCTTTTGCTGTATCCCACAGGTTTTGGTAACTAGTATCACCGTTATCATTTTGTTTGAAGAAACTCTTGATTTCCCTCTGAATTTCTTCCTTGACCCAATAATTTTTCATTAATAGATTGTTTAGTTTCCATGATTTTGCACAGCATTGAGTGCTTCTATAGGAATTGAAATGTAATTTTATACCGTTATGGTCAGAAAAGATACAAGGTATGGTTTCTATTTTCTTGAATTTTTTGAGATCTTATTTGAGGCCTATGATGTGATAAATTTGGAGAAGGATCCATGGGCTGCTCAGAAGAATGTAAATTCAACTTTATTTGGTAGGGAACAAATTTATTTGTTCTATAGAGATCTGTCAGACCTTTTTGATCAAGGGTTCTGTTCAGGTCCATTATTTTTTTGGTTAGTTTTTGTTTAAAGGATCTATCCAGATCATTCAGTGGAGTGTTCAAGTCTCCTGCTACTATGGCAGTGTTATGTAACATGGTATTTAGATTAGATAAGGTTTGCTTTATGAAATTGGGAGCTCCTGTATTGGGTGCATAGATATTAAGAATTATTAAATCTTCTTGTTGGATCTTCCCTTTCACCATTATCAAATGTCCATCTTTTTCCTTTTTCACTTTTGATATTTTAAAGCTTATGTTATCTGTAAATAGAATAGATACCCCAGCTTTCTTTTGACTTCCATTATACTGGATGGCAGCTTTCCATCCCTTGACCTTCAGCCAGAAGGCATCTTTGTGGGTTAGATATATTTCCTGTAGATAGCGGATATTAGGTTTGTGGATTTTTATCCACTCTGCCAGTCTATATCTCTTCGGAGGACAGTTTAAGCCATTTACATTTATTGAGAGGATTGAAATTGGAGGAAGATTACCATTCATATTGTTGGTGAACACTTGTAGCTTTGTCTTAGTCCTTGAGCCATCATGTAGTTCGAGATCTAAACTTTAATTCTTTGACTATTTTACTTGGAGGAGTGTCTATTGCCCTGTTCAGTTAGAAATGCGGTTCAGAGAACTTCATGTAGGGCTGGTCTGGACTTTGCAAATTCCTT
Source organism: Microcebus murinus (assembly GCF_040939455.1). Taxonomy (NCBI): domain Eukaryota; kingdom Metazoa; phylum Chordata; class Mammalia; order Primates; family Cheirogaleidae; genus Microcebus; species Microcebus murinus. The sequence continues at coordinate 4,159,300 of NC_134116.1, read as the reverse complement.
CCGTGATTGCTTGTCTGAGAAGGACTTTATTTCTCCCTCATAGATGAAACTTAATTTTGCCAGATAAAGAATTCTAGGTTGGGCTTTGTTCTGTTTTAGAAGATTAAGGATAGGCACCCAATCCCTCCTAGCTTGTAAGGTTTCAGATGAGAAGTCTGCTGTCAGTTTGATAGGTTTTCCTTTATAGGCTAATTTTTGTTTTCACCTCACTGAATGGAGTATTACTACTTTCATGTTTACTTTGGTCAACCTAATGACCATGTGACGAGGTTGATTGCCTTTTCATGTTGAGTCTCTCAGAAGTTCTGTGAGCTTCTCGTATTGGATATCAAGATTTATGTCCACGCCTGGCATATTGTCCTTGAGTATTCCATGAAATAAGTTTTCCCTCCCTGGTGATTGTTCCTTCCCCCCTTCTGGAATCCCGATCACTCTGAGATTTGTTCTTTTTGTACATAATCCTACACTTCTTGTAACCTTTGGTTTTGTCTCTTATTTCTGTGTTCCCTTTATTCCTTGGATTTGTTTAGCACATAGGCATAATCTTCAAGCTCTGAGATTCTTTCCTCTGCATGGTCCATCCTGTTCTTGATGCTTTGTCCTGTATTATGGAGATTCTTTATTGTTTCCTTCATTGCCATGATTTCTGATTATTTCTTCTGTATAATTTCAATTTCTTTGGATAATTTTTCATTCATTTCCTGGATTGTTCTTGTGTTTTCTCTATGTTGTGATTCTATTTTCTCTTCAATTCCTTTTTGTTTTCTGACAATCCATATTCGAAATTCTTCCTATATCAGTTTAATAATATCATGCAAGTTGGTGTCAGTTGATGGAGGTCGAGTATTATATTTTGGAGGTGAATTTTCTCTCTGCTCCTTCATGTTTCCTGTGATCTTCCACTGGTTCTTTCTCATCTGGGTGTTTTGTCGAGGACTGGAGCTGTTGGGACTGGGTTATAAGCTAAATTCTGGGATTCCTAAGGATTGATCTATGGAAGGGCTGGAAGTATGTGGTCTGGTCCTATAGTGTCTTAGAGGAGTTTGAGTCTGTTGGGTAATCTTTGATCTAATGTCTTCACCCTATGTCTATTGAGATTTATAGGTTAGGCCCCTTGCTTAGAGATTCAGAGGTTAGATAACTCATGTGAGCGTGAGTTTGCTGTCAACCCCTAGGTTGTAGAGGGAGGCACTATGATAGGATCTGAGATTACTCTCTCTTTTGTTTTCTGAGGACTCTGAGAGTCCCAAACCAGACAGAGACCTGCCACGTTGCTTATCTCCTGCCAGGATAAGGTCAGTTCCTTCTGCACAAAATCCCAGTTGGTTGGTCACCACTAGGGATATTCTTCAGCCCCATAAAATCTCAGTCCAGACAACAGATTCCTTCACCCCTCTATATTTCCTGATAATGGAGCTTCCCCTTTGGCTGTAGACACCAGCTAACAGGCCACAGTAAAGAGTAAAGAGGGGACTCAGTTTGATTAGCTGTCCTAATAGGCTGTTAGAGCCACCTTTCTGTGGCCAGCACCAGCTGGGACAGTCTTGCAACTGGGTTTCAGGCTGAACAGTCCTTTTCTCAACACTGCCCAGAGGCAGAGTCAAACCTTTTAGTGTGAAGCGCCTGGACCCAAGTCGTAGGAGACTGTGGGTGTTGGTATCACCCCTGGTTATATCTGGAAAAGTAATCTCCTTCACCATTCCACCTTGCCAAGACCAGCTCTGCTTTCTGAACACAGAGCGCAGGTGGCTTGTGCAGCGAGAGACCACCCAAGATCAATCTGGTGATGCAGCCGCATGAGACACCACTCTCCACCTTCTACCCCTTTAAACACAGAATTCGTGACAAACGGCAGGAATGGGAGCAGTCTCTTTCTCAGCTCTGCCACAAGGCAGGGTTGGAACCTTTGGTGCAAAGCTCCTAGTCCCAAGTTGCAGGACAGTGTGGGTGAAAATGTCTCTCCAGGTTATATCTAGAAAAGCAGCCTCCTTCACAGCTTGGCCTTGCCCAGGCGGGCTCTGCTTTCTGCCCACAGAGCACGGGTGACTTGTGCAGTGAGAGACTGTCCAAAATCAGACTGTCGGGATAGCCAGACCTGCCAGTCTCCGCCTTCTGTTTCCTTAAATACAGAATTGGAGACAAGTGGCAGGAATGGGAGCAGTTTCATTCTCAGCTCCACCCCAAGGAGAAGTTGGAACCTTTGGCACAAAGTGCCCAGTCCCTAGTCGCAGGAGGGTGTGGGTGAAAATGTTGCTGTAGGTTATATGTTAAATGTTGCTATAGGTTACAGAAAAGCAGGCTCCTTCGCAGCTCGACTTTGCCCAGACAGTCTCTGCTCTCTGAACACAGAGTGTGGGCTACTTGTGTAGTGAGAGACCGTCCAATATCAGTCTGGTGGGGCAGCAGCGCATATCACCACTCCCTCACCACCCTCCTCCAAACACGAAGTCCAAGTCAAAGAGCAGGGATGGGGATATGGGATCGGTGTTGGAGGCACAGAGGGACTTCCCCCAACTTGCAGAGTCCCGACAGATCAAGGAACCTAGCTTTGCGCTCTCTGTCTACTCAGCGCCAGCCAAAACCTTGACTATATCCAAGGTCAAAGCCTTCTTTCATGTATGCTCTCCTCAACCTGGACCTGGAAGTGCCCTGCAGAGAAATGCAGCAGCAGGCTCTCGTTCCTGCCAAGTGGGGGGGAGCCACCGCTGGGTTCAGACCCTCCACCAATGGAAATTGCCTCTTTTGGGCACTAAGGAGAGTTCAAAGTGTTCCCTGCTATAGTCTCCTCTCTATAAAGCTTTGCATGGTGCTACCACTTCCCAGCAACTTCCAGCACTTCCTGGCCTACGTGGGTGTGGAGCTCGGTGGAGGGGCGGGTGTCTCCCAATGCCAGGTAGGGCTGATGCCACTGCCGGCTGGCAGCTGCTCAAACTGCACCTCGCTCCCTCCCTGTTGTATATTTCCGATTCCCCAGGTTTTTTTGCGGAAGAATGTCCGATTCACCTTTAATTGCGGCTGTAGACTGTCTTATCCCCCCATTTCCCGGTGGATGTCTGCAGGCTTGCGAAGCTGGTCCTGTGGAAGTGCAGGTTGCTCACGTGTGGCTGTCTGCTTTCTTCACTTTTTGCTCTGGGGGCAGAGAGCCAGGAGGACACCCCTACTCTGCCATTTTTCCAACGAGGTGGAGTTAATGAGCAAGTACAGAGCCGCTAAGCTTTTCCAGTTGTCAGCAGTTGCAGTGGTGTCCGAAGGGCGAAGTGGTCAATTCTGTGCATTTGGAAAAAGAGAAGAGAAAGTAGTTTCTAACACCGCTGGTTCCATATCACAAAGAGATGACAGACATTTCTTCCAATTTCAGGAGGATGGAAGGATAGAGCACCTGTTGTGTTATGGGTTGGTAGGGGAATAGCAGATTTTTTTTTTTCTGATAACTACTGTAGCTGGATTCTTTGGCCTCCTCTCAAACAAGGTATATTTCTTACTATGCATTTTGTTTCTTGTTTGTTCTGTTTTTTCTTCCAAACTGGTATACTTGGAGAATAAGTATAAATATAAGTCCGAGAATTCTAAGCACCTTGGACTTGGGCACTTGTTAAGTTCACTAAGAGTTTCTTGGCTTTTATGTTAGTTTTCTCAATGACTGAGCTTCTTAGCCTGCAGCGATGTCTTTAGTGTGTTGTTTTGGAGCTCACTTTGCCAAGCTGGGATATTACCTTCTAGCAATAGCCTTTCCTTCTGTCTCACCATTTTTGAGAACCAGACTCTAAATTATCTGGGTTGTAAGGAAATCTTTCTTCACTCCTTTCCTGGGATGGACTTTAATCAAATGGGTCACTTCTGCAATGGACATCTATCTTTTCCCTGTGGGGAGAAAGGAATTAAAGCAACTTTTTTACTTTCTATTCCTACAAACACATGCCCTTGGGGAAAATGTCATTTTTTAATCTTCAGGTATATAGACTTAAAAAATTTACTAGAAGGAGGGATTTTATCTTGGAATTCCTTTCATAGGCTATCCCTGGTCAACAAACCTGGATTTATGAGTCATGTTATGCAAGTGTTGTATAAGACATGAAAATATCTGAGTATAAAATATGTATTTCAAAATCCAAATGTCCCCTTGTTGTATGTGATAGCCCACATGTCACTTAGAATCTTCATCTATTACCCTGAGCCAGAAAGTATGACATTAATTCAGAATGGACGGGTCTAAGAATCAGTCCTTGGTGTACCCAACCTCACTTTGCTTGGCCTGTGATTGATGCCTTCTGATTGCTTATATCATCAAAACAATTAGAAAACTTAATAGGGGTTACAATATCCTATTTGGGAGAGTCAGACAGCAAAATCTGATTCTTTGTCTTAATTCCTCTGCTAAATTTTGGTGGTGAAGGTCTGCAGTCTTAAATTGTCCTCATAAAATGAAGTGGTCATTTTTTGTCAAGTCTGTATTTCCTGACAAGTGAAATATCCCTCAGGTGACTATGTTAGAGGCTTCCTGAAATGAAGTATCCTGATACATAAATATTATAGACGCTGCAGTTAACCCTGAGCACCACAAACGACAAAGGTTGTATTCATAGTCAAACATACCAGATCACAGTCAGGAGATCAAGATGGGGTATGTCTACTGAGCTCTACTTGCTGGTCTCCCTCTTCCTCATGAAAGAAACACTCAGGCTAGTTGCAAATATTCTTTGGCTTTAAACTGTTAGGACCTGTTAGATTGTGATAAACAGTACAAAATGAATTAGGAAAGCTTTTATACCTTCACCTACATTACCTTGAAACCTCAGCATTGTTCTAAAGCTGTAAGTACATGCATCCACTGTCTGTATTCAATCATTACAGTACTACCTCAGTCATCTTGCTCTACTAGCCACAGTAAGCTGAAGAGGTGAGATTTACTTAGGTTGCATAGTCTATCAGGTCTGAGAGAAAACGAGTAGAATGAATTTGGATGCTATGTACTATAAATTAACTTGACAGTTGAAGAAGAAATTAAAATAATGTGAGAAATCCTCAATAAAATACTAGCAAAATGAATTCAATAGCACATCAAAAAAATAATCCACCATGACCAAGTGTGCTTCACCTCAGTGATGCAAAGATGGTTCAACATATGTAAATCAATAAATGTGATTCACCACATAAGCAGAAGCAAAAGCAAAGGCCATGTGATCACCTCAACAATGCAGAAAAAGCATTCCACAAAACCCAGCACCCTTGCATGATAAAACCCTCAAAAACCTAGGCATAGAAGGAACATATGTAAAAGTTATAAAAAGCCATATATGACAAACCCACATCTAACATCATACTGAATGGAGAGAAGTCGAAAGCATTCCTCCAAAGAACTGGAACAAAGCAAGAGTGCCCACTGTCACTACTTCTATTCAACATAGTGCTGGAAGTCTTACCCAGAGCAATCAGAGAGGAGAAAGACATAAAGGGTATCCAAATTGGAAAAGAGAGGGTCAAACTTTCATGGTTTGCTAATGATATGGCCTTGTATCTAGAAAATCCCAAAGACTCCATCAAGAGACAATGAGATATTGCCTTACCCCTGTCAGAATGGCTTTTTCTAGTGAACTGTTTGTGCATATGGCTTCTAACTTGAGCTGATTTAAATGTTTGTATTTCTTTCCTTTGGATTCCTTAATTGAATGTTACTACCTTTTAACACTAGTTTCCCAAAGCACTTTATAATTTTAGTCCCTTTTGTGATCATGTAATATTTTTAGCTTTGTGGATGACAGGATTGAAGAGAGGTTAAGGAGAGATGATTTGAGTAAGGCAAGAGAACGTGGGATGATAACAAGTTTTGCTTTTGTGAGACAAGAGAACCTCAAGATGTGATATGGGTATATTTAAGTTTTCAGGGTTATTTTTTAATTTTTCATCAGTTTTTGTATGTGCATGTCCCTAGAAGTTCAAATTTATAAGACTATACTATTACAGAGGCAATTGAATTGCTATTTTAACAGTGATGAGAAAAATAAAAGTTATATAAATTCTTGAAAATCCAAATAAATACATTTAATGTACTCATCTCAGACCCCTAATGTGTTATAACATGCTACATATTCCTAAAAGTACCCCTTGTCCTTTGCGAGATAAAGTGGAAGGGAAAGTATGATATTACCTGACACTTTAGAGAGTAGAAAAGGTTTTTTTTTTTTTATGGTTTACACATTCATAACCATGATATGTAAAGAGCTACCTCTGAATCAAAGTTTAGAAAAATCCATAAGACAGGAAAGTCAAACTCCCTGCCAGCACTTCATTGTTCACTCTCGTGTTAGCCACCTGCAAATGACAAGTTTTAATAATTTCTCATTCAGTTGTTACTGCTCTTTATGTGAAAATAGAGCCATTGTGCATGCAAACTTTTTCTTTCCTACTTTTTTTTGTTCTTGTAGTGAGTAGTCAGACTCCATTTTTCATGTTTGACTTCTGAGAGGTAAAGCCTCACCTGTCCCTCTTCCTCTTCTGCACCACACCTGGACAAGCCTGGGTGCTCCCTCCTGGCCATGGCAGAAGATTCGAACCACTGACGCCCCTGACCTTTTGCCATAACTCTCACTCTGGCCCATTCTGTAGCTTTCTTTGAGAAACCCAGGCCAGGCTGTGTTCCTAGCTCGCAAAAGTACGTTTTACCTGTTTGAGGAGCCTGCTCTGCTTTCCTGTGAGATACCAATTAAAGAAGTAATTAATGTCCCTTTCACGTCCTGTTGCCGTCTTTGTGTTGCTATTATTCTTCACATCTGAAACAAACCTTATCTGAGGGTCCAGCTGTCTCTGCAGGTGACCATAACAATAATAGGAAAGGAAAGATAGTGTATATATTGCAATACACCTTGTTAGTTGTTTCCTTTCATATCATTACATTTTCCTCTCCCATTCCTAAAGGTGTATGTGATAATGAGTTTGTATAACCAATTCTTTCCGAATAGACAAGACTGTTTATAATTCCTTCATCTGAAGTCAGCTTTGTTTGATATTAATATAGCTATACCTTTTTTATTAGTGTTGATATCTTGTATCTTGCTCTATCTCTTTATATTTTTATATTTAAAGTGAGTTTCTTATGGAAAACATATAATAAGGTGTGTTTTTTTAAATTGACTATAACAGGATCTGTCAATTTTATTTAGACCATTGCCATTTAAAGTGGCAATAATCTATATTATTGATATAGATTAATATCTATACTTCAATTATTTGTATTTTAATATTTTTTGCTAGCTTTAATTTGTTATCCTTCCTTATTGTTTCCTTTTTGTGTTCAATCTTTTTTCTGACTTCTGTGGCTATAATGGGGCATTTTTCCTGGCAGTAGAGTGTTGTCTACTTCTGTGGTGTGTTCTCAGTCTTTAGTGAGCCAGTGCTTCTGGGTTGTGACCTTCTGTGGTATAATAAAAAAGATATTTGGTTTCTGAGCTCCTAATCTCTTGAAACTTCCTGAGTAATAAAGGTGATAGGAGGTCTTTTGTTCTTTAACAAGGTGACTTTTGGTGGGCTTCTAGATAGGTTCAAGCTTGGCATGTGGTCCTCAGACTGAGCCTTGATTAGAGGCTTGGAGTTTTCAGCCCCACCTGTCTGACCTCCAGGGACTGAACAAAGAATTGAAGATTCTGTTATTTACCAGTGGCCAGTGATTAATTCAATTATGCCTACAAAATGACACCTCCACAAATACCTGTAAATGACTAGGTACATTGATCTGGGTTGGTGAACGTACCTAGGTGCTCAGAGGGTGGCAGGCCCTAAGAGGGCGTGCAAGCTTCATTCCCTCTCCCCCTCATCCAACAGTTTGGCTCATGTATCTCTTCCATTTTGCTTGTTCTGAGTTGTAATTTTTATAATAAACTTATAATATTAAGTAAAGTGATTTCCTGAGCTCTAAGAGTTTTTCTATGGAACCGTGGATCACGAAGGTGTTTCCTGGGAACTCACAAATTTGTATTTTGGGAGTTCCAAACTACAGGTACTCTGTTTGCAGCTCATATCCGAAGTGGGGAAAGTCTTGTGGAGTGAGCCTTCAGCCTGTGGAGTCTGATGCTGCCTCTGGGCATTTAGGGTTATACATGGATTGAGCTGTAGGACCCCTAGTTGATGTCAGAGAGGTGGAGAAATGGTGTTGGGAAAGAAATCGCACTGTATTTGTGTCAGGAGCTCCTTTACATGTGCTTTTCAGTGTCTCGTACCCTTCACTTTAGGTGAGGCATCAAGGCTAGAGGTGACTCGAGTTTTGTGTTTCCCTCCCCTAGGTCAGTTTTAAGTTTGTTTGCGATTTTGGGGGGTGGGTTATGAGGACAGGAATGATGGTTTCTAAGCCCCTTACATGGAAGATCAGAAATGGGAAGTCTGTGACACCATTTTTTTTTTGATGTTTTAATGATGACTGGTTTAAAGCATAAATATTCCTTCTTCCCCTTGTGACCCACATCTGGGCAGATGTTTTGTAGAAAACCTGGATGCTCCCTCCCTTTTCGTCCACAAGATTTTATCCAGGCAAGGCCCTATCCTTGCCTCTGAACTCCTGCTACAGCCCACAGCCTAATTTCAGTTAAAAAAACTTGGTCAGCTCCTTTCCTTGCTCTGTCAAGCCATTTCATATGTGCTTGAGAGGTTTGCCCTGCTCCTTAGAGATCTCAATATGGAGGTGATAAACCCTTTCATACCCTGTTGGTGTGTGTGTGCTACATTATTCTGATCATCTGTACTCCTGTCTCTGCAGGTGAGCATAGGGTTATAATAAAAGTAAGTTGGTACAGGTTGAGTATTCCTTATCTAAATTGCTTTGGAACAATAGGGTTTCAGTTTTCAGGTGTTTTCAGATTTTGGAATATTTGTGTTATATGTACCATTTGAGCATCCCTAATCCAAAAAATGCAAAATGCTCCAATGAGCATTTTCTTTGAGCAATGATCTTTGAGTGTCATGTCAATACTCAAAACTTTTTAGAATTTGGAGAATTTCAGATTTTTCATTTTAAGATTAGGGATGCTGAACCTGTTTGTGTGTGTATATATATATATGTACATATATATATACACACACACACATATATATGTGTACATATATGTGTATATACACATACACATTAGTACACTCAAGTGTTCTATTGATTAATTGTCTAGATCCTTTCCTACTAATGTTAATACATGCTTCCTTTCTTTGTAAAAAAATGTACATTTGAAGGTTTCTTATGAAACTGATTATTTCTTAAGAGATATTTGGCTCCTTAACAATTTTTTTTACTGCCAAAACTATGAATTAAATTGGATTGCTTTATTACCGGGAAAACAAACCTATACAAATTATGTTCTTTTGTACATTTAATGGATTCTATAATTCGTTATTGTGAAATATATTCATAGAAAAATGAATAAACTATTAATAGTGACAATATAAGCATTCTTGGAAGCATCGACATTTGTGAGTGGGTCTTGAACAGTCCTCAGAGTCCCCTAATGACCCCATCTCTGATGCATTTATGTCTTGCCGCATGGATGACCACTGTCCTGATTTTTTGGTTATTTTTCATACCTTTATCATCTATTATTTTTCAATAGGCAGTGTTTTACTTTTGCTTCTTTGAACTTTCCATAAATGCATATCAACTAAGTACCATCAAAAAACTCTTTTGGTTGTTTCTTTTTCACTTGCTAATGTCTGAGATGGTGGACCATCCAATTTACTCATGCATACCAATGTTTATAGTGTCTGGGCTTTTTCAGATTTTTTGTTATATTGGCAAATACTGCCCCTATCATTTCTGTACATGTCTTCAAGTGCAAATGCATAATAAATTTTCTAGAAATTAAAGAGAAATTGCTGTGCTGTAGTTGAGAGTCAAGTTCAATTTTACTAAAAGTAGCAATGGTATATATCAACTCACCCTATGTCCATCTGTGTAAAACTATCAGTTTACTATGTTAATTTATACTTGTGATTATTTAATTGACTAATTTTTGTCCTCATGAGTATGAAACACAATCTGCTTGACGTTTGAGTCAGCTATTTCTACATTTATAGAATATGGACCTTTTTCATATATGATCTTTTTTTGTAATGTATATTATTTTCCAATTTTTAAATCATGTCTTCACTTATTTTTACTACACCAATCTTTTCTTACATTGCATTTATTGAATATATATTTCTTCTACCTTGTTTATCTTTTAAATCCCTTAATTTCAATACTATTTAATTTTTCAAACTCTTTAATTTTGGCTTAGCCTTTTAAAATGTATTTTATAATCATGGGCAAATTTACCATCAAATAATTGTGGACTTAAATGAAGTCCCTTCCAAATTTCAACTCAAACCGTTCTTCAAACTCAGCAAGACCCAGAATACACTGTTATAGTTTTGTTCCAATGAGTTCTACTGGCAATTTATCCTCTCAGTATATGTGCACGTGTGCTAAAAATTGGTGGGAAAGTGTACTGTGGCTCATAAGTACAGAGATTTGGTGGAGGTCTACTTTTTCATGCCTTCTTCCTAATGCCCGAGCTCTACTTATAAATAATTTCCTAACACCATAATTTGACAGAGAAAAAGGAAAAAGTGAGTCTGTGATTAATTATTACACAAATAAGTTCTTCACAAATATTTTTATTCAGGCAGCTGGATCTGATGATTTCAAATGGCCTGGAGTAATTCTGGAGAATAAGGCCAGCTGTACCACCTTAAACATTGAATGTCCACAGGCCTTCTGGCCTATCATGATTGATGTAAATGCTTCCAGTTCTCCAGTGTGTTTTTTTTTTTTAATTAAAACATCTTCCTGACTTGACACCATACTTAATGGAGTGCTGAGAAATATGTTGGATAATAGAGAAGAAGAGGAAGGACATTTTCCCATAAATAATTGATTGTCTTAAAATGGAAATATTTGTTTCAGTTCCATAGCATTTTTCTCATTTCTCCAGGGGCTATGAAGCCAGTCAATAGAAAGCAGTGGAAAATAGTGACAACATAGATATTATTTACATGTATTCATGGTGCTTTTTTATTAGGAAGTAATTATGGACAGGAAGAATCTGAAGAACAAATAGAATAATGTAGAATAAATGTTTGGAGACCACAGAATTTTATGTGAACTTCTTATGAAATGAGTATAGATCCTTAGTCTTCCTGTAAATATATGTGAGTTGTTTTAGGATTTAATAACCTTTGAAGATATATAGCTGTTAAATTTACATGGGAGGAGTGGGCTTTTCTGGGACCCTCTCCAAATAAACTCCATGGAGATGTGATTTGGGAAACCTTCAGAAACCTGGCATTTGTAGATTAGGATGATAACATTCCTTTACTTATTCAATTAGAGAACACTTGTGTCTTTTTTCTTTTTCTTTTTTTCAGCATATTATGGGGGACAAATATTTAGGTTACATATATTGCCTCAGCCTCACATTAGTCAAAGTTATAAGCATGTCCATCCCCAAGACAGTGTACACCGCATCAATTAGGTGTGAATATACCCATCACCTCCTCCCCTATCTCACCTGCAAGACACCTGATGAATGTTACTACTATATGTGCACATAAGTGTTGATCAGTTAATACCAATTTGATAATTAGTACATGTGGTGCTTGTTTTTCCATTCTTGGAATACTTCACTTAGTAGAATGGGCTCCAGTTCTATACCAGATACCACAAGAGGTGCTATGTCACCATTGTTTTTTGTGGCCAAGTAGTACTTCCTGGAATACATATATCCCATTTTATTAATCAACTCATGTATTGATGGGCACTTGGGTTGTTCCCACATCTTTGCAATTGTGAATTGTGCTGCTATAAACATTAGAGTGCAGATGTCTCTTTTATAGAATGTCTTTTCCTTTGGATGTAAATGCTCAGTATTGGGATTGCTGAATCAAATAGTAGTTTTACTTTTAGCTCTTTGAGGTATCTGCATATTTTCCATAGAGGTTTTACCAGTTTGCAGTCCCATTGGCAGTGTATGAATGTTCCTATCTTTCCATATCTACACCAACATTTGTTGTTTTGGGAGGTTTTGGCAAAAGCCATTCTCACTGGAGTTAAGTGATATCTCATTGTGTTTTTGATTTGCATTTCCCTGATGATTAGAGATGGTAAGCATTTTTTCATATGTTTGTTGGTCATTAATCTATCTTCTTTTGAAAAGTTTTTGTTCATGTCCTTTGCCCACTTTTTAATGAGACTGTTTGACTTTTTTCTTGCTGAATTTTCTGAGTTCTATATAGATGCAAGTTGTCAGCCCTTTATCAGATGTGTAACATGTGACTATTTTCTCCCATTCTGCAGGTTGTCTGTTTGATCTCATGATAGTTTTCATGGCTGTGCAGAAGCTTTTTAATTTAATCAGGTCCCATTTATTTATTTTCATTGTTGCTGGGTCATCTTCATAAGTTCTTTGCCTAGGCCAATGTCTATAAGAATTTTTGCAACATTTTCTTCCAGAATTCTTATAGTTTTATGCCTTAGTTTTATGTCTGTTATCCACTGTGAGTTGACTTTTGTGAGAGGTGAGAGGTGTAGATCCTGTTTCAGGCTTCCACATGTGGCTATCGAATTTTCCCACCTCCATTTATTAAATAAGGATTCCTTTCTCCAGTGTATGTTTTTGTCAGCTTTGTCAAAGATCAGAGGCTAGAGGAGGAGGAAAAATGGCAGAGTAGGGGTGCCCTCCTGGCTCTCTGCTCCCAGAGAAAATAGTGAAGAAAGCGGATAGCCACACTCCAGCGATCTACACTTCCACGAGACCAGCTTCACAAGCCTGCAGAATATCCAACAGGAAATGGAGGGATAAGACCATTTACAGCCTAAAGCAAAGGTGAACCGATCATTCTTCCGCAAAACTCGGGGATTCGGAGGCACACATCAGGGGGGGAGCGAGGCGCAGATTAAGCCACTGCCGGCGGGCAGTGGCGCCAGCCCTAACCGGCGCTGAGAAACACCCCTCCTACACCGAGCTCCACTCCCACGTAGGCCGGGAGGTGCCTGAAGTTGGTGAGAAGTGGCAGCGCGGGATTAAGCTGTGTGGAGAAGAGACTAGAGCAGGGAACGCGCTGAGTTCGCCAGAGCACACAGCAGCCGGGGCGCAGTTTAAGGCGGGGGAGGGTCCGCGCAGCAACCGCTCTCCGCGCAGCAGGAACCAGAGCCCGCTCGGGCATTTCCCTGCCGAACACTCCCAGGTCAAGGGTAAGGGAAGTTTACACAGGAGGAGGCTTTGACTTTGGATTTGGAGGAGGTTTGGGATAGCACTGAGAGGTCAGAGTGCGCAAAGTTAGACTCCTTGATCCATTAGGACCCCCCTCCCTCTGCCCCTCCGGCACCGCTCCGCCCCTGCATTCCAGCGCTGACTTGCGCTCGGGGTTTGGAGAGGCGGCGCAGAGAAACCGCTGGTACGCGCCGTTGCTCCACCAATTTGATATTGGACCGTCACTTGCTGCACAGGCGGCACTGACTCTGTGCTCAGAGAGTGGACCCTGCCTGGACGGGGCAGAGCTACAGGGGAGATTGATTGCCCTTGGCGAACTTAAGGCAGAGAAAGGGTGCCTTCCACACTCTCCTGCAACCCGGAGCCCTGCCCTGGGCTCCAAAGTCTCTGCCCCAGCCTTGGGGGCGGAGCTGAGATAGAAACTGTTCTCATTCCTGCCGCTTATCTCCACCTGGGTAATTCAAGCAACAAAAGGCAGGGACAGGTGGATCTCATTGACTGCCTGCCAGCTCTTGGTCAGTCTCACCCTGCACAGGTCTCCTGCGCACTGTGCCCAGAGTGTGGAGCACTGGGCCTTGCAGGAGGCAGCTGTCAGTGGTTATAAGGCAGAGTTATTTTATGACCCCCACATCCGGGGATTTGGGTCTAGGCCTTTGGCTCCAAAAGTTTGTATCCCTGCCTTGGGGGTGGAGCCAGATAGAAACTGCTCCCATTCCTGCCGCTTATCTCCACCTGTGGAATTAAAGAGACAGAACAAGGGACCTGGTGGGTCTGGCTTCAGGACAATCTCTCACTGCACAGGCGCTCTGTGTCCAGAGTGCAGAGCCAATCTGGCAGAGGATACCCACGAAAGAAGCTGCCCTTAGCTGCTATAAGGCAGAGAGTCTTTACGTCTACCACCGTCCTGTTTCTTGTGGCTGAGCCTTGGCTCCAAAGTTTCTGTCCCCGCCTTGGGGGCAAAGCTGAGATAGGAACTGTTCCCTTTCCTACCGCTTATCTCCACCTGTGCAATTAAAGAGACAGAAGACGGGGTTCCCTGGGTTTGGCTACTGGCCTGCCGGCTTCAGGCCAATCTCTGTCTGCACAGGTCTTCTGGGCTCGATGTCCAGGCCCTGGAGTGTGCCTGGGCACAGCCGAGCCTTGTAGGAAGCAGCCCTTGGTGAATACTAGACAGAGAGACATTACAACCCACACACTCTGGTGACTCCAAAGTCTCTAGCCCCGCCTTGGGGATGGAGCTGAGAGAGGAACTGCTCTGGTTCCTGCCATCTATTTCCACCTGTGTAATTAAGAAGACCAGCAGGAAGGGTAGGGTAATTAGCTGTTTCCCCTCCGCTACATCTCGGACTGCTGGCTCCCCAGCGGGTTGAGAGACCTGCAGACACCACCCCAGCGAAGGCTGCTGACAGAGAGCAACTCCATCTACTGGCTCAGAAACTACACAAGATGTGTGAATACTCAAACGAAAACCTAAAGGAAAGAAACAACAACCTAGCAAAATGGGAAGAAATCAGCGAAGGAACTCTGGAAATATGAAGAAACAAACGGAAAACACACCCCCAAAGAGGAGCACCAGCCCCTTAGAAACAGACAATAACCAAAACCTGGCAACTAAAATGACAGAAGAGGAATTTCGAATGTGGATCATAAGAACACTCACTGAACTGCAACAACAACTCAATACCCAACACTAAGAAACCACAAAAAGCCTCCAGGAAATGGAACAAAGGTTCAACAAAGAGATTGACATAGTGAAGAAAACTTTAACCGAAGTCCTGGAGATGAAGAATCAACTCAGGGAACTACAAAATACTGTGGAAAGTCTCAAGAACAGGGTAGATTAAGCAGAAGAAAGAATCTCAGAGATTGAAGATAACACCTTCCAATTAAATAAAACAGTCACAGATATACAGCAGAGAAACAAGAGAAAAGACCAAAGCCTACAAGAGCTGTGGGATTATGTGAAAAAACCTAACGTAAGGGTCATAGGGTTAGCCGAAGGGGAGGAAGACAACACTCAAGGGCTGGACAAGCTTTTTGAAGATATAATAGAGGAAAATTTCCCAGGCCCTGCTCAAAATCTCGATATACAAGTTCAAGAAGCCCAGAGGACCCCTGGGAGATTCAATGCAAACAGGAAGATATCACGTCATGCAGTCATCAGACTGACCAAAGTATCAACTAAAGAAGCCCTTCTAAGAGCTGTAAGACAAAAGAAGCAAGTGACATACAAGGGAAAGCCAATCCAAATAACATCAGAATTCTCTAATGAGACTTTACAAGCAAGGAGAGACTGGGGCCCCATTCTCACTCTTCTGAAACAAAACAATGCCCAGCCTAGAATCCTATTCCCTGCAAAGCTAAGCTTCATATATGAACGAGAAATAAAGACATTCCCAGACAACCAAAGGCTCAGAGAATTCACCAAGACAAGACCAGCCCTACAAGAAGTTCTCAAAACAGTGTTACACATGGAACACCATAATAGAAACTCACGAATATAAACAACAACAACAACAAAAACCAACACCCAAATATTAAAGGCCAGATATCTCTATGGCTCAAGAGAGAAATCAAATCAACAACATCCAACCCAACAAAATGAACAGTAATCTACCTTACCTATCAGTTCTCTCAATAAATGTGAATGGCTTAAACTCTCCACTCAAGAGACATCGGCTGGCTGAATGGAATAGAAAATACAGCCCAAGTCTATGCTGTCTTCAGGAAACACATCTAACCTGCAAGGATGCATATAGACTAAAAGTAAAAGGGTGGAGATCAGTATTCCAGGCAAGTGGAAGCCAAAAGAAGGCTGGTGTGGCAGTTCTAATCTCAGATGATTTAGTTTTTAAACCAACAAAAGTAGTGAAAGACAAAGAGGGTCATTACATAATGGTGAAGGGCACAGTTCAACAAGAAGAGATAACAATTTTAAATATATATGCACCCAACTTAGGTGCACCCAGTTTCATAAAGCAAACCTTACTGGATCTAAGCAAATGGATTAATAGCAACTCCATAATCGCCGGAGATTTCAACACCCCACTGACGGCACGAGACAGATCCTCCAAACAGAAAATTAATAAAGAAATAATGGAAGGCCGGGCGTGGTGGCTCACGCTTGTAATCCTAGCACTCTGGGAGGCCGAGGCAGGCGGATTGCTCAAGGTCAGGAGTTCAAAACCAGCCTGAGCGAGACCCTGTCTCTACTATAAAAATAGAAAGAAATTAATTGGCCAACTAATATATATATATAAAATTAGCTGGGCATGGTGGCGCATGCCTGTAGTCCCAGCTACTCGGGAGGCTGAGGCAGTAGGATTGCTTGAGCCCAGGAGTTTGAGGTTGCTGTGAGCTAGGCTGACGCCACGGCACTCACTCTAGCCTGGGCAACAAGCGAGACTCTGTCTCAAAAAAAAAAAAAAAAAAAAAAAAAAAGAAATAATGGACTTAAACAAAACTCTAGAACAATTGGGTCTGACAGATATCTACAGGACATTCTACCCCAAAGCCACTGAATATACGTTCTTCTCATCAGCTCACGGGACATTCTCTAAGATTGACCATATCCTAGGACACAAAGTAAACCTCAAGAAATTTAAAAAAATAGAAATCATACCATGTATCTTCTCAGATCACAATGGAATAAGGGTAGAAATCAACCCTAACAGAAACTCACATTTCTACACAAAAACATGGAAATTAAACAACCTTCTACTAAATGATTACTTCATAAATGAAGAAATCAAGACAGAAATAAAAAAATTCTATGAAAAAAATGACAATGGAGAGACAAGTTATCAACTCCTCTGGGACACAGCTAAAGCAGTTCTGAGAGGAAAGTTTATCTCCATAAATGCCTATAACCAAAAGACAAGGGATCACAAATACACAATCTAATGAAACGACTCAAAGAGCTGGAAAAAGAAGAACAGACAAGCCCCAAACCCAGCAGAAGGAGTGAAATCAACAAGATCAAATCAGAACTAAATGAAATTGAAAACAGGAAAGCTATTCAGGAGATTAACAAAACAAAAAGTTCATTCTTTGAAAACATAAACAAAATTGACACGCCACTGGCTAAGCTAACGAAAAGCAGAAAAGAGAAATCTCTAATAAGCTCCATCAGGAATAAAAAAGGAGATATCACAACTGATCCCAAAAAATACAAGATATAATCTATGAGTACTAAAAAAGATATTTATTCACACAAACTGGAAAATGTGGAGGAAATGGACAAATTTCTAGAAACACACAGCCTCCCTAGGCTCAACCAGGAAGAAATAGATTCCCTGAACAGACCAATCTCAACAGCAGAAATAGAAACCGCAATTAAAAATCTCCCTAAAAAGAAAAGTCCCGGTCCAGATGGCTTCACACCCGAATTTTACCACACTTACAAAGAAGAACTAATACCTATCTTGCAGAAACTATTCCACAACATCAAGAAGAATGGAAACCTCCCTGACACCTTCTATGAAGCGAATATTACTCTGATACCAAAACCAGGAAAGGATGCAACAAAAAAAGAAAACTACAGACCAATATCCCTAATGAATATAGATGCAAAAATTTTCAACAAAATCTTAGCTAACCGAATCCAGACGCTTATCAAAAAAATAATCCATCATGACCAAGTGGGCTTCATCCCAGGAATGCAGGGATGGTTCAACATACGCAAATCTATAAATGCAATTCACCACATAAACAGAAGCAAAAACAAAGACCACATGATTCTCTCAATAGATGCAGAAAAAGCTTTTGACAAAATTCAACACCCTTTCATGATACGAACACTTAAGAAAATAGGCATAGAAGGGACATACCTAAAAATGATACAAGCCATATATGACAGACCCATAGCCAACATCATACTGAATGAGGAAACATTGAAAACATTCCCACTTAGAACAGGAACCAGACAAGGCTGCCCACTATCTCCACTTCTGTTCAACATAGTACTGGAAGTCCTGGCTACAGCAATCAGACAGGAAAATGGAATTAAAGGTATCCAAATAGGGGCAGAAGAGATCAAACTTTCACTGTTTGCTGATGATATGATATTATATCTAGAAAACCCCAAAGAATCAACCAGGAAACTCCTGGAACTGATCAATGAATTTAGCAAAGTCTCAGGATACAAAATCAATACACAGAAATCAGAGGCATTCGTATATGCCAACAACAATCAAATCGAGAACCAAATTAAAGACTCAATACCCTTCACAATAGCAACAAAGAAATTAAAGTACCTAGGAGTATACTTAACCAAGGAGGTAAAAGACCTCTATAGAGAGAACGATGAAACACTGAGGAAGGAAATAGCAGAAGATATAAACAGATGGAAATCCATTCCATGCTCGTGGATCGGCAGACTCAACATCATTAAAATGTCTATACTACCCAAACTGATCTACAGATTCAATGCAATACCTATTAAAATCCCATCAGCATTCTTCACAGATATAGAAAAAACAATTTTACGCTTCGTATGGAACCAAAGAAGACCCCGAATATCAAGAGCAATTCTAGGCAACAAAAACAAAATGGGAGGCATTAATATGCCAGATATCAAACTATACTACAAAGCTGTTTTAATTAAAACAATCTGGTATTGGCACAAAAATAGGATTATTGACCAGTGGAACAGATGTGAGAATCCTGATATAAAACCACCCTCATATAGCCATCTAATATTTGACAAAGCAGACAAAAACATACGCTGGGGAAAAGAATCCCTCTTCTTTAAATGGTGCTGGGAAATCTGGATAGCCACTTGTAGAAGGTTAAAACAGGACCCACACCTTTCACCTCTCACAAAAATCAACTCACGCTTGATAACAGACTTAAATCTCAGGTATGAAACCATTAGAATTCTAGAGGAAAATGTTGGAAAGACTCTCCTAGACATCGCCCTGGCAAAGAGTTTATGAAGAAATCCCCAAAGGCAATCAAAGCAGCAACAAAAATAAATAAATGGGACATGATAAAACTACAAAGCTTCTGCACAGCCAAAGAAACAGTCATGAAAGTAAACAGACAACCTACAGAATGGGAGAAAAGTTTTGCATCCTACGTATCCGATAAAGGGCTGATAACTAGAATATACTTAGAACTCACGAAAATCAGCAAGAAAAAATCAAATAACCCTATTAAAAAGTGGGCAAAGGACTTGAACAGAAACTTTTCTAAAGAAGACAGAAGAATGGCCAACAAACATATGAAAAAATGCTCAACATCCCTAATCATCAGAGAAATGCAAATCAAAACTACAATGAGATATCACTTAACTCCAGTGAGAATGGCCTTTATCAAAAAGTCTCCAAATAACAAATGCTGGCGTGGATGTGGAGAGAGAGTAACACTCCTACACTGCTGGTGGGACTGCAAACTAGTTCAACCTCTGTGGAAAGCAATATGGAGATACCTTAAAGCGATACAAGTGAATCTACCATTTGATCCAGCAATCCCATTGCTGGGCATCTACCCAAATGATCCAATGACACTCTACAAAAAGACACCTGCACTCAAATGTTCATAGCAGCACAATTTAGAATCGCAAGGCTGTGGAAACAGCCCAAGTGCCCATCAATTCAAGAATGGATTACTAAAATGTGGTATATGTATACCATGGAGTACTATTCAGCTCTAAGAGACAATGGTGATATAGCACATCTTATATTTTCCTGGTTAGAGCTGGAACCCATATTACTAAGTGAAGTATCCCAAGAATGGAAAAACAAGCACCAGATATATTCTCCAGCAAACTGGTATTAACTGAGTAGCACCTAAGTGGACACATAGGTACTATAGTAATAGAGTATTGGGGAGGGGGGAGGGGGGAGGGGGGCTGGTATATACATACATAACGAGTGATAGGCGCACCATCTGTGGGATGGTCACGCTGGAGACTCAGACTTATGGGCGGTGGGGGGGAAGGGCATTTATTGAAACTTTAAAATCTGTACCCCCATAATATGCCGAAATAATAAAAAAAAAAGATCAGAGGCTATATGAGGATGATTTTATATCTGGGTTCTCAGTCCTGTCCCACTGGTCTATGTGTGTTCTTGTGTCAATTCAATGCTGCTTTAGTTACTATAGCCTTGTAGAATAGCTTGAAGTCTGGCAAATTAATGTTTCCCAATTTGTTCCTTTTGTTTAAGATTGCTTTTGCTATATGGGGTCTTCTCTGGTTCCCTATGAAACATAGAATTATTTTTTCTACATCTGCAAAAAACAATGTTGGTATTTTAACAGGGACTGCATTGACTCTATAGATCACTTTGGGTAGTTTAGACATTTTAACAATGTTGATTCTGTCGATGCAAGAGTATAGTATGGTATTCCATCACTTTATGTACTCTGCTACTTCCTTCCTCAGTGTTTCATAATTGTCCCTAGAGAAGTCTTTCACCTCCTTAGTTAAATATATTCTTAGATATTTTCTTTGTTGCTACTGTGAAAGGTAGTGAGTCTTTGATTTGATTCTCAGTTTGGTTGTTGTTGGTGTATATGAATGTTACTGATTTCTGTACATTGATTTTGTAACCTGAGACTTTGCTGAATTTGTGTATGAATTCCAGTAGTCTCATGGCAGAATCTTTGGAGTTTTCTAGATATAAGATCATATTGTCAGCAAAGAGTGATAATTTGACCTCTTCTGTCTCCATTTGGATGACCTTGATTGCCATCTTTTGTCTAATTGCTCTGGCTAGGACTTCCTAGAGGACAACCTTGTCTGGTTTCAGTTCTACAGGGGAATGTTTTCAATTTTTCCCCATTCAGTATGATTTTGTCTGTGGGTTTGTCATGTATGGCTTTTATTATTTTGGGGTAAGTCCTATCTGTGCCTATTGCATTAAGCATTCTTATCATAAAGGGGTGCTGAATTTTGGAATGCCTTTTATGTGTCTATTGAAAGCATTATATGGTATTTGTTTTTACCTCCATTTTGTGGTGAATTACATTTATAGATTTGCATATGTTGAACCATCGCTACATGTCTGGGATGAAGCCCACTTGGTCGTGATGGATCATTTTTTATAAGCACCTGAATTTTGTTTGCTAAGTTTTATTGACAATTTTTGCATCTATATTCATAAGGGATATTGTCTGTGGTTTTCTATTTTTGTTGGGTACTTTCCTTGTTTTGGTATCAGGGTGGTGTTGGCTTCATAAAACATATTGGCTAGGATTCTTTTCTTCTTGATGTTGTGCAGGGAAGGCACCTTTTTTTGTAGATCTGGTAAAATTAAGGTGTATACCCATGTGGTTCATGATTTTTTTAGTAAATTTTTTATTGCTGCTTCAATTTCAGTCTTGATATTGGTCTGTTCAGGAATTCTGTTTCTTCCTGATTGATCCTAGGGAGGTTGTGTGTTTCTAAGAATTTGTCCATTTCCTTCATGTTTTCAAGTTTATGTGCATAGAGATTTTTATAGTATATATAGATGGTATTTTGTATTTTTGTGGTATCAGTTGTAATTTCTCCTTTCTCATTTGTGATTGAGCTTATTAGACTCCTTTGTTTTCTGCTTCTGATTAATCTAGCAAGAGGCGTGTCCAATTTGTTTATTTTTGAAAGAACTGACATTTTGTTTTATTAATATCCTGTATAGTTTTTCTGTTAGTGATTTCATTTAGTTGTGTTGTGATCTTGATTATTCCTTTTTTGCTGCTTGGTTTGGGATTGGTTACTCATCCTTTTCCAGTTCTTTGAGATGATTCATCAGATTGTTGATTTGTGATCTTTCTTTCTTTAGGATGTAGGCATTATGGATATAAATTTTCCTCTCAGGACTGCTTTAGTTGTGTTCTACAGACTTTGATAATTTGTGTCTCCTTTATCATTTAGTTCAAAGAATATTTTTCTTTCCCTCTTAATTTCCTCCTTAATCCAATAATCATTCAGCAGAAAGTTGTTCAGTGAATTTTTCATGTATTTTCTGGAATTTTTTTGTGGTTTCTTTCTGTCAGGTATTCATTTTCTCTTGTATTTCATTGAGTTTTCTTACAGTCCATGTTTGAAATTCTTCATCTGTCATTTCCATGTTCTGATTTTGGTTGGTGTCCATTGCTAGAGAGCTGGTGTTTCCTTTTGGGGGAGTTCTTTCAGTTTGATTTTTCATACTTCTGGAGTTCTATCACTCATTCCTCTCCATCTGGAGTGGCTGTTCCTTCTTACCTTTGGATTTTTGTTTATGTATTGACACATCCAGTTTAGTCTCTGAACCAGTAGGTGGTGCTTGTAGGTGAGAATTGACCACACCCTGTATGATGAGTCAGTAAATACAGTAAAAGGGCATGCAAATTGACTTCCTTGTCACTAGGTGGTGCCTGTGTGTAGAAACAAGCTTCAATGTTGTTTTTGGATCCTGTCACCAGCTCTGGTTCCTCTGGAGAAGCCCTCTAGTGCCTCAAGTCTTGAGCAGGGTCCTGGGACTTCCAGGTGTGTCCTTATTCTCCACCTTAGCAAGGGGCAGGTGGAGGAATGAGGCTTGGTGAGGCTGGGATGGGTGTCTTCCCTCTAACTCCACAGATGCTTTTAGCAGTGGTCAAAGGTCTCTTCCCCCTCTGGACAAAGCTGCCAGAGAGGGGCTGAAGTGACCCCCCTCAACCAGAAAGTATGCTTGTGGAGGTGGGTCTGTCTGAGTCCCACAGTCTGGAGCAGGCCTTACTCCTTTCCACCTTCCCCCATTCTGTGATTTCTTCTGGGCCTCTGCTGGCAGGCAGGACATCAAGCCAGCTGAGCTCTCCCATGGCTGTGATGTGGGTCAGGAGGTTCCCTGCCCAGGATCATAGCCTGAGCAGGGAGTATGGCCCTCCGGTGGGAGGAGGGTGCCCCTTGAGCATGCTGCAGGTAGGACCCACTCTGATCTGACCCCGAAGGCACACACATCTCAGTAGTCTAATTCACAATTATCCCTTCTGTGCCCCCTAGGCAATGTGATAGAGACCTGGGTGTATAGGATTTGGCCTGTGGGTCTGTCCCCTGGTCCCTGGAGATCAATCCCTGACCATGCCAGGGAGAAGATTGCTGGTCCTAAGTTACTCACAGGGTTCCCAAGTTGTATAAATGTCCCTCTGCCATGGGGTTTTCCCCATTGTTCAGGAGTCACTGGGCATGTAGCACCAGGCAGGGCCAACGGGTAAGGAGCTCACAGTCCAAGCACCCCTCCATCCACTGCATGGCCCCAAAAGGAAAGGTCCAAGCCCTGTTCCCTGTGGATGCCTCTGGGTGGTGGCTAAAGTGTCTCTCTTGGCAGCTGTGGGTAGGAGAAGGGAAGGGGAGAATGAAAGACTAGGCGGAGGAATGACTGCATACTAGTCTCTGACCCACTCTCTGGGAGGCAGTCCACCCAGAATGACTGAGCATTGGCATCCCATAGAGAACAAGTCCTCACAGGTCTCCTGAAGCAGATAGGTTACCCCATCTCCTCTCGTGTAACAGCTGCTCCAGCCCTCCCATGAAGTCATCAGCTGGGACAAAGGAGATGGTAAGTGTTCCAGATGCTTCCCTGTGCCCTCTCCAGAGGAAGGTCACCATATCAGATAAATCTGATTGCCATCAAGGCCAATGGTGATACGTTTGGCCAGTCAATTCAGTCAATGCAGTTAGCTTTGCCTAATGTCATTGTGTTTGTAATATCTCAAACTTTTCTAAAACTTGTTCAGTGTAACAGGTACCTCTATTGCTGTAGATTTCTCCAGTAATGTCTCATTAGGGAAACAAATTTTCTAACATTTAAGGTACTATTATAGCATCAGCCTTTTTGCATGGGAAAGCTTCCATATAATTAGAAAACATTCATTTAGAGTGGTAATTGAATGAAATCCATCTGTAGTGTGGAAACAATCCAGCAGGTTCTGTGAATATATTACTTGAGGTTTTTATTGTCTTGCCAGAATTAGTTTCACAAACCACTTTAGGAATTTTAGAACAGTCATTCCACTAACTTTTTTCGTTATATATATCATATTATCTACTCCATGTTGAGTCATAGAGTTCAGAGCTCTTAATAATGGAAACATTAAGCATTCAGGAAGAACCAGTGGCTATCTAGGCATTCCATGAATCCATGCTTAGCGTTAGATGTATATCTTCTTAAATGCCTGTTTTTCCAGTTGAGGTGCACACCACAGTTTATTGAGTAAGTAATCCCAGGTAATGTGACTTGAATCATTCTTATGGAGTTAAATCAAATTGCATATCTTAAAAATTTCAGTACTGGCTGAGTTAGCACCAAAAAATCTGCCAAAGCATTTCCTTGGTATTCAGTTATTGTTCTGTTTGATATTAGGTTAGCAGTTTTATGAAATCATTCAGTTTCTTCATTAGAGTTCTGGAAATTCTTACCTAATCCAATGGTATGATCAGATTTTTAGGAATTTGATACATTTTCTGGAACTCATATTAATAACATCCATGCAAATATAACTCAAAGAAAGTTTGGCATCACTTATATTATTTGACAATGTTTTCCACATCATTTAATATACAAACTGAATTATTTTAATATCTTTGTTTTTTATAATGAGAGATATCCTATTGAGATGGTCCAAGGGTCCATGAGGAAAATCCCAATGTTAATTTAGGGTTAAAAAAAGAGACAATTTAAAACTAATTTTGGAAGTTTGTCAAAAATATTAAAAGTTTAGAATACCTGATCAACATAGAATCATAGACCATTGTGAACAATAGTCTTTCATTTAACCAGGGTGATAATTTTAAAGACTCCAAAAGCAAATACAGTAATTTACATAGTAATAGAAAAACCTTCACTCTTTTAGTAGAGAGGACTCAGTTTTCTTAGGGATCAGAATTCTAATAAGGACAATATGAAGCATAGGAAATTATTTTAGTAAAACACAGAATCTTTGTTTCCTATACAAATTATCTAGAAGATAAATTCACTATTTCCTATTATGAACAAACTGATACTACAAGAAAATCTTGTTTTAACAGAGAGGACCAAATTCTAGTTTGGTATTAGTGTGCTTTTGATACTGCTTAAGTTTTATTGAAAAAATGATAATTCCTTTCTAATTTTAGCCAGCTTTCAGAAGATTCATCTTCCAGAAACCTTCTATGACTTTCTTATCCATTTAGTTTTCATCTTTTCCTTTTCTCAGTTTGGAAATACTATTCTATTTTAAGACAAAAATTAATTTTTCTCTTAACAAAAGAAAACCTCCTCATACTTTATAGCTTTTCCTTACCAAATGCACATTTTACCTCCTTATATATTTTTACACAGAATTATTTCTCTTATTATTTTCAGTAAGTTTTGTTAAAATATTGATTAGAATTCTTAACCTTTAGTGATCTTAATTTCCAGTGAATACCAGGAACTAACCAACTCTCAAGCTTGGACCAAATAAACTCTCTACTTATATTAATTTTTGCCTTAGCTTTTTCCTTCTAGGTTGATGCTAAAAACTTACAATTCGTAAAAAAAACAAAAAAGAAATATTATAAAAACAAAATGAATCAAAGTGGAATAAAGGGGAGCACAGTAAACAAGGTATGGATGTATGTCATTTTTATAGCCAAATATTAATAGTATTTCATTGTATGGATATAGCATATTTTTTTTAAAACCACAAATGCATATTTTAATCATTGATTACAAGAAAAAATACTGCAAAACCTGTAATTAAGATTGATGAGACACTTTTATCGGGTTTTTTTGTTTTTTTTTTTTAAATTTTTTTTTATTTTGGCATATTATGAGGGTACAGATTTTAAGGTTTCAATAAATGCCCATTTCCCCCCCTCCCCCCAAAAGTCTGAGTCTCCATCATGACCATCCCCCAGATGGTGCACATCTCACTCATTATGTATGTATATACCCGCCCCCTCCCCCCTCCCACCTGCCCAATACCCTATTACTGTAGCACCTATGTGTCCACTTAGGTGCTACTCAGTTAATACCAGTTTGCTGGAGAATATATCTGGTGCTTGTTTTTCCATTCTTGGGATACTTCACTTAGTAGTATGGGTTCCAGCTCTAACCAGGAAAATATAAGATGTGCTATATCACCATTGTTGCTTAGAGCTGAATAGTACTCCATGGTATACATATACCATATTTTATTAATCCATTCTTGGATTGATGGGCACTTGGGCTGTTTCCACAGCCTTGCAATTATGAATTGTGCTGCTATAAACATTCGAGTGCAGGTGTCTTTTTTGTACAGTGTCACTGGATCATTTGGGTAGATGCCCAGCAATGGGATTGCTGGATCAAATGGTAGATTCACTTGTATCGCTTTAAGGTATCTCCATATTGCTTTCCACAGAGGTTGAACTAGTTTGCAGTCCCACCAGCAGTGTAGGAGTGTTCCTCTCTCTCCGCAACCACGCCAGCATTTATTGTTTGGAGATTTTCTGATAAAGGCCATTCTCACTGGGGTTAAGTGATATCTCATTGTGGTTTTGATTTGCATTTCCCTGATGATTAGAGATGTTGAGCATTTCTTCATATGTTTGTTGGCCATTCTTCTGTCTTCTTTAGAAAAATTTCTGTTCAAGGCCTTTGCTCACTTTTTAATGGGGTTACTTGATTTTTTCTTCCTAATTTTCGTGAGTTATAAGTATATTCTAGTTATCAGTCCCTTATCGGATGCATAGGATGCAAAAATTTTCTCCCATTCTGTAGGTTGTCTGTTTACTTTCATGACTATTTCTTTGGCTGTGCAGAAGCTTTGTAGTTTGATCATGTCCCATTTATTTATTTTTGTTGCTGCTGTGATTGCCTTTGGGGACTTCTTCATAAACTCTTTGCCCAGGCCGATGTATAGGAGAGTGTTTCCAACTTTTTCCTCTAGAGTTCTAATGGTTTCATATCTTAGGTTTAAGTCTGTTATCCAGCGTGAGTTGGTTTTTGTGAGAGGTGAAAGGTGTGGGTCCTGTTTTAGCCTTCTACAGGTGGCTATCCAGTTTTCCCAGCACCATTTATTGAAGAGAGATTCTTTTCCCCAGCGTATGTTTTTGTCTGCTTTGTCAAAGATGAGATGGCTATATGAGGATGGTTTTATATCAGGATTCTCACATCTGTTCCACTGGTCAATGTTCCTGTTTTTGTGCCAATACCATATTGTTTTAATTACTACAGCTTTGTAGTATAGTTTGATATCTGGCATATTAATGCCTCCCATTTTGTTTTTGTTGCCTAGAATTGCTCTTGATATTCGGGGTCTTCTTTGGTTCCATACAAAGCGTAAAATTATTTTTTCTATATCTGTGAAGATTGCTGATGGGATTTTAATAGGTATTGCATTGAATCTGTAGATCAGTTTGGGTAGTATAGACAGTTTGATGATATTGAGTCTGCCGATCCACGAGCATGGTATGGATTTCCATCTGTTTACATGCTCTGCTATTTCCTTCCTCAGTGTTTCATAGTTCTCCCTGTAGAGGTCTTTTACCTCTTTGGTTAAATATATTCCTAGGTACTTTAATTTCTTTGTTGCTATTGTGAAGGGAATTGAGTCTTTGATTTGGTTCTCAATTAGATTGTTGTTGGCATATATGAATGCCTCTGATTTCTGTGTATTGATTTTGTATCCTGAGACTTTACTAAATTCATTGATCAGTTCCAGGAGTTTCTAGGTTGAATCCTTGGGGTTTTCTAGATACAATATCATATCATCAGCAAACAGTGAAAGTTTGATCTCTTCTGCCCCTATTTGGATACCTTTGATTCCATTTTCCTGTCTGATTGCTGTAGCCAGGACTTCCAGCACTATGTTGAACAGAAGTGGAGATAGTGGGCAGCCTTGTCTGGTTCCAGTTCTAAGTGGGAATGATTTCAATCTTTCCCCATTCGGTATGATGTTGGCTATGGGTCTGTCATATATGGCTTGTATCATTTTTAGGTATGTCCCTTCTATGCCTATTTTCTTAAGTGTTCGTATCATGAAAGGGTGTTGAATTTTGGCAAAAGCTTTTTCTGCATCTATTGAAAGAATCATGTGGTCTTTGTTTTTGCTCCTGTTTATGTGGTGAATTGCATTTATAGATTTACGTATGTTGAACCATCCCTGCATCCCTGGGATGAAGCCCACTTGGTCGTGGTGGATTATTTTTTTGATAAGTGTCTGGATTCGGTTAGCTAAGATTTTGTTGAAAATTTTTGCATCTATATTCATTAGTGATATTGGTCTATAGTTTTCTTTTTTTGTTGGATCCTTTCCTGGTTTTGGTATCAGAGTAATATTCACTTCATAAAAGGTGTTGGGGAGGTTTCCGTTCTTCTCGATGTTGTGGAATGGTTTCTGCAAGATAGGTACTAGTTCTTCTTTGTAAGTATGGTAAAATTCAGGTGTGAAGCTATCTGGACCGGGACTTTTCTTTTTAGGGCGATTTTTAATTGCTGTTTCTATTTCAGCTGTTGAGATTGGTCTGTTCAGGGAATCTATTTCTTCCTGGTTGAGCCTAGGGAGGCTGTGTGTTTCTAGAAATTTGTCCATTTCCTCCACATTTTCCAGTTTGTGTGCATAAAGATTTTTGTAGTATTCATGAATTGTATCTTGTATCTCTTTGGGATCAGTTGTGATATCTCCTTTTTTATTCCTGATGGAGCTTATTAGAGATTACTCTTTTCTGCTTTTCGTTAGCTTAGCCAATGCAGTGTCAATTTTGTTTATTTTTTCAAAGAACCAACTTTTTGTTTTATTAATCTCCTGAATAGCTTCCCTGTTTTCAATTTTGTGTAGTTGTGATTTGATCTTGTTGATTTCACTTCTTCTGCTGGGTTTGGGGTTGGTCTGTTCTTCTTTTTCCAGCTCTTTGAGTCGTTTCATTAGATTGTGTATTTGTGATCTTCTTGCCTTTTGGTTATAGGCATTTATGGAGATAAACTTTCCTCTCAGAACTGCTTTAGCTGTGTCCCAGAGGAGTTGATGACTTGTCTCTCCATTGTCGTTTTCTTCATAGAACTTTTTTATTTCCGTCTTGATTTCTTCATTTACGAAGTAATCATTTAGTAGGAGGTTGTTTAATTTCCACGTTTTTGTGTAGACATGTGAGTTTCTGTTAGGGTTGATTTCTAGTTTTATTCCACTGTGATCTGAGAAGGTACATGGTATGATTTCTATTTTTTTAAATTTCTTGAGATTTTCTTTGTGTCCTAGGATATGGTCAATCTTAGAGAATGTCCCGTGAACTGATGAGAAAAACGTATATTCAGTGGAGTTTGGGTAGAATGTTCTGTAGATGTCTGTCAGACTCAATTGTTCTAGAGTTTTGTTTAAGTCCATTATTTCTTTATTAATTTTCTGTTTGGAGGATCTGTCTCGTGCCGTCAGTGAGGTGTTGAAATCTCCGGCGATTATGGGGTTGCTATTAATCCATTTGCTTAGCTCCAGTAAGGTTTGCTTTATGAATCTGGGTGCACCTAAGTTGGGTGCATATATATTTAAAATTCTTATCTCTTCTTGTTGGACTGTGCCCTTCACCATTATATAATGACCCTCTTTGTCTTTTACTACTTTTGTTGGTTTAAAAACTAAATCATCTGAAATTAGAACTGCCACACCAGTCTTCTTTTGGCTTCTATTTGCTTGGAATATTCATCTCCACCCTTTTATTTTTAGTCTATATGCATCCTTGCAGGTTAGATGTGTTTCCTGAAAACAGCATAGACTTGGCCTGTATTTTCTTATCCATTCAGCCAGCCTATGTCTCTTGAGTGGAGAGTTTAAGCCATTCACATTTATTGAGAGAACTGATAGGTAAGGTAGATTACTGATCATTCTGTTGGGTTGGATGTTGTTGCTATGATTTCTGTCTTGAGCCATTGTAATGTCTGGCCTTTAATATCTTTGGGTTTTGGTTGTTTTTATATTCGTGGGTTATTATTATGATGTTCCGTGCATAACGCTGTTTTAAGTACTTCTTGTAGGGCTGGTCTTGTCTTGGTGAATTCTCTGAGCCTTTGCTTGTCTGAGAATGTTTCTATTTCTCCTTCATATACGAAGCTTAGTTTTGCAGGGAATAATATTCTAGGCTGGGCATTGTTTTGTTTCAAAAGAGTGAGAATGGGGCCCCAGTCTCTCCTTGCTTGTAAAGTCTCATTAGAGAAGTCTGATGTTATTCAAATTGGCTTTCCCTTGTATGTTACTTGCTTCTTTTGTCTTACAGCTCTTAGAAGGGCCTCTTTAGTTGATACTTTGGTCAGTCTGATGACTGCATGTCGTGACGTCTTCCTGTTTGCGTTGAATCTCCCAGGGGTCCTCTGAGCTTCTTAAACTTCTATATCAAGATTTTGAGCAAGGCCTGGGAAATTTTCCTCTATTATATCTTCAAACAGCTTGTCAAACCCTTGAGTGTTGTCTTCTTCCCCTTCTGGTAAGCCCATGACCCTCACATTAGGTTTCTTCACATAATCCCACAGCTCTTGTAGGCTTTGCTCTTTTCTCTTGTTTCTCTGCTGTATTTCTGTGACTGATTTATTTAATTGGAGGGTGTTATCTTCAAGCTCTGAGATTCTTTCTTCTGTTTCATCTACCCTGTTCTTGAGACTTTCCACTGTATTTTGTAGTTCCTTGAATTGATTCTTCATTTCCAGGAGTTCGGTTACACTTTTCTTCAATGTGTCTATTTCTTTTCTCATATCCTGGAGACTTTTTGTGGTTTCTTGGTGTTGGTTATTGATTTGTTGTTGCAGCTGGGTGAGTGTTCTTATGTTCCACATACGAAATTCCTCTTCTGTCATATTGGTTGCCTGATTTTGGTCGGTGTCCGTTTCTAGGGGGCTGGTGCTCCTCTTTGGGGGTGTGTTTTCCGTTTGGTTCTTCATATTTCCTGAGTTCTTTCTCTGATTTCTTCCCATGTCGATCAGTTGTTGTTTCTTTCCTTAGGTTATTGTTTGGGTATTCACACACCTTGTTTAGTTTCTGAGGCATTAGGTGGTGCATGTGGGTGAAATTTGACCACTCCCTGTATATTGAGTCAGTGGGTGCCGTGGAAAGGCTGTGCAAGATGCCGTCCCAGTCAGTAGGTGGTGTTTGCTTGGAGGAACAGGCTATGGTGTTAATTTTGAGTCCTATTATCAGCTGTCGTTCTGGGCGGAGCTGGGTTGGGTAAGACTGCTCTCAGGCAGTTAGCAAGGGTCAAAGTTCTCTTCTCTGTTTCCAGGTAAAGCTGTCAGGGCGGGGCTGGAATGATCCCGCTCAGCCAGAAAGTCTGTGTGTGGGGGTGGGGCTGTCTGAGACCCGCAGTCTGAAGCGGGCCTCGCTTCTTTCCACCCTCCCCAACTCTGCAGCTACTCCTGGGCCTCTGCCAGCAGCCCAGATCACAAGCCACCAGGCCTCCCCGGACTGTGATGCCTGCAGGGAGGTTCCCTGCACAGGAACACCACCTGGGTTGGGTGCACGGCCTCCTCCTGGGAGGAGGGTTGCCCTCTAGGACGCCGATCCGCCCCTGGAGGCACACACACCTCAGTAGGCTGTTCAAGTATAACCCTTCTGTGCCCCGGGCAATGCTAGCCCTTGGTGCAGGGGATCTGGTCTGCAGGTCCGACCTCTGGGTCCCAGAGTTCAAACTGTATTCCCACCAGGGAGAGGATTTCCGGTCCTAATTCACCCACAGGGAGCCCAAGCTGGGTCTATGTCTCTCAGCCTCTGAGTCGGCACCGTTTTCCTGGGAACACGGTGTCAGCAGCACCTGGGAGGGTGGGCGGGGTCCCAAAGGGAAGGTCCCGTTCTCTGGAGGTGCCTTCGGCTGGTGGCTGTATTGTCTCTCTGGGCAGCCGTGGGTAGGGTTGGTGGAGGGGAGGAGGAGGCAATATGGCGCCTGCCGCTCAGCTCGGGTCTGTGCACACGGAGGTGCCCGGAGGAAGTTGGGAACCTGGTGCCACGTCTGGTACAGGCTCACCGTTGGCAGGCGGCGGCGGTCTCTGAGCTGGTGTCCGCAGGTCTCTCCACCCGCTGGGGAGCCCACCAGCAGTCCCCAAATGCAGGGGAAGGGATACAGCAAATCAACCTACACTTGCTGCTGGTCTCCGGGCTGCTCTGGTGGTATCAGCCTCCAGTTCTCCTCCACAGCCTCCTCCCGTGGAGTCTCCCGGGGTCTCAGGTACCCCTCCTTCCGGCCCTTGTCCGCTGTATCCTCGTCTTGTCGCTTTTTTCCTCTAATTTCTGCTAGAATCTGTCTTTTCTGCAGAGACACTCTGTCTGGCGGTGTTATTCATCCTCCATCTTCTGGTTGTATTCTTGATCTTCCTTCCTGTAATATATTGAGATAACAGAGAGGGTAAGGGAGCCTGGATTGTTCTTTTGATAGGTTTGACTGGTTTTATGCAGATAGAGGGAGAGCTCCTTTCAACTACTGTTGATCTCTAAGGGTCATTAATTAAAAATACACTTTATACCAAGGAGTCATATATTGGGGCAAAATTTCCTTAACTCCTTTATGAGAAAGAAAAAAATAAAATTTAGATTAAAAATATAATTTAGAATTGCATCACATAATTACTAATAGGAAATGTAACAAATGTTATATAAAATATAATCAAAGATAGAAAATATAATTGAGAAAAATTTAAGAATACTTAGATAAATGAAAGAATGCACAATGTTTATGGATCAGAAGACTTAATTTTTAAAGGTTAAAAGTCTACATTCCCAAGTTGCCTATAGATTCAATGCAATCTCAAATAAAATTCCAGTAGGTATTTTTTTGTTTTGTTTTTAATTTACAAACTGATTCTCAAGGAAAGGCAAAGGTCTAAGAATAGTGGAGATAATTATGAAGAACTAATTTGGTAGACATGGTGTACCAAATACCAAGACCTCCTGTAAACCTGTTGTGACCATAAGCATGTGGAATTATTGCTATGTAGACAAAAAGACCAGTAGAATAGAGTACAGAAAAATAATATATATAAAGTTTTATATGTATATATATATATATCTCATATATAAATATATATTATATATGCAATTGATAACAAAGGTGGAAGTACAGAGGAATAGGGATGGTTTTTCTAGGATGGTACTATATCAATTGTGTATCAAGGTGGAAAAAATAACTGTAACCTCTACTTTATACCATGCATTAAAGATAGATTCCAGATGGGTATAGATCTATTAAATAAATATGAAAAGTAAAACAGTAGAGCTTTAAGAGATAATATAGAAGACTCTCTCCATGACTTTGAGTGGACAAAGATTTATTATACCAGTGTAAAAAGAACTAAAAATAAACTGAATTATTTTGAGGTTAATCACTTGTATTCATCAGTAGGCACTATTAAGATAGTAAAAGGGCAACCTAGTGTACTTTATACAATGTTTGGAATACAAGTGTTGGACAATGAACTCATATGCATGAGGTATGATGAATTTCTATAAATAAATAATTTTTGCAAAAGTAGTCATTCCAGGGGAAACATAGGTAGAAATCTTGAATATATGCTTCACAGAAGAGGATATCCAAATAAGCAAATGAAAAGTATTCAGCTTTGTTAGGAAACATGAAGATGAAAATTGAATTTTTTAAAAAGTAGTATTATACTATGCAGAATGGCTAAAATGGAAAAGACATGCCATTTGTGGAGCAACTGAAAATGAATTCTCATTATTCTCAAAAATGAATTCTCATTATTGCTGGTGAGAATGTAAATGTGTATAATCAATTTAGAGTAGATTTTTCTCTGACTCAAAATTGATATGATATATAAAATATTAATAGATTTTTCAACATAAAAATACAAAATCTACATGGAAAAACACCAGATTGAAGAAAAATATTTTAAAGATATTACTTTTATACTATTTTTGCTATATTGAATGGAAAAATTTCTTTAAAATTTTATTACTTTTTATTATTTTTGTTTCAAAATCCTGTGAAAAGAGCTGACAGAAATCAAGAATAAAAATACCAACAAATAAATAGAAAAAAAAAAACAGTCATAGTCAATGATAGTTGCTCAAACCTAGAGAGAATTATTTGAAACATTTGAAAAAATATGCTTAGTGGCATTTATAATAAAATATTGGCTAAAAGTATACTGAGATTTAAAAATGCATATTTGACAAAATAATTTGATTATAAAACTTTGGGAAAACAATGATTATAAACAATAAAAAATTGTCTAACACTGACACAGGAAACTTTTTCCCATCTATAAAAACTACATATGCATTTCTAATTTGTCACTCCCAATTGTGAGAATTACACCACAGATATACCTGCCTATATTCAAATTGCTGTCATGGCTACTCAAGTGACATCAATAGGGGACTGATTAAAATCACTCTGCCCTCCATATAATGAAGGAGAATAAAAGAAGACTATGAAAACTTCATCCACATATATGTATTTTTAATTGAAAATAAAAATAAGATACATAAGTTATAGATGATAACTTTTGTTTATGAATGAGAAGTAAAATGTATATATTTTGTATTTATGTAGAATATGTAATATATACATGTATAAATTAACACCATAAAAACACTGAAATAAAAAGAGATGATATTTATAATATTTATAAATTATTAAGAGTAGACACACCATTCTAAACATGGTCATTTCTTGATACTAAAATTTGAAATGACAACCATTTTTATTAATTATTAAAGAAGCTATTTAAGATTGCATATGTAAGGTGGAGTTTGTTCTCAAAGAGTACTTGGTATGGAATGCCATGAGTGTCCCAACGAATATTGAGGTAAATATTAATTAATTTTATTGACCTAAAAGGAAGAAGCTGAGGCACAAAATATAAAGAGTTTACTTGAGCCAAAGTGAGGATAGCTTCCTGGGACATACTTTCAAGTTGTCTTGGTCAAGCTCCCTCCACATTTATTATAGGCATGTTGTTAAAGGAAATGGAAAAAAAGAGTGGGATAATACAAAGTTGTTTAACAGGAATTCTCATTGGTTTACAGAAAACATTGTTTGGTGATTGGCTATACATTGTGTTACCAAAAGTTCAGCACTTGTCCCCAGAGTTGCATCAGGAGAATGAAGACAAGTGGTTTGAGAAGGAGGAGATTTATTAATTTACTGGCAAATGAGGAGATTGGCAGACTCCTATCTTAAAGTACCAAAGTCTTGCCTCTGAGCAGAAATACGGAGCTTTTAGAGGGGAGGTTTTCAGCTTTAGGCTACTGATGTTCAACTGTGGTTGATGGTTCTTAGTCATCCTACCTTGGCTAAGACAATCTTGTGACCTCCATCTGGCAATTCCCTTGAGCCATCTCCTGTTGTACAAAGGACAAAGGACACTCCTCTGCCCCTCCTGGCCACTGCCTGAGGCACAGATGTAGATTTTCATTCCCAAAAGAGCGGGGGAGGTTTTAGAGAGACAAAAACATTTTTACCCTTTTTCCAGGCCATTTCTCCTGTTATATATTCACCACTTGCAATTTTACCCATCCATGTCTGGGGAGGAGAGGCGATGTAGTCATCAAGCTATTTCCTGATGAATTGAGTGATGTTCTAGATGGAAGTTTCGTACATTTTTTCTTCCTCTTAAATAGATATTTAGATCACCTAAAGCCTGGCCTATCCACTGGGATTTGGGGTCCTCTTCTTCTGGGGTACCTCTTTACTCTAATATAGTGGGCCCAGGGTTTTACTCCTGAAAATTTCAATGTGGTGTGAGTTGTTAGAAGCACCCCATAAGGGCCCTTCGACCTCTCTGTCAGTTGTTCAGGTCCTTGTTCTTTCCAGGCTTTAAGCAACACCTGGGCTCCTGATTTAAAGAGATGGAGGGGTGTCTCCAGAAGAGGAGAGGACCTAAAAGAGGCAAATTTAGGTATCATATCTCACTTAGTTGTTTAATACACCATTTTATTCTGTTTTCTTTACTTATGATTATGTTACCTTACCTACCTCAGGGTGCTCAGAGTGGTCTCCCAAAAACTATTTCATAGGGTCTCAACTAAAGTCTGCTTCTAGGGGCTATTCTTATCTGGAGGAGGCCAAGCAGCAATACCTTATCCCACTTTGGCTGTGTTTCCTGCATTTTGCTATATTCCTCTTTAAAGTATGATTAATTTTCTCCATTTTTCCCATAGACAGAAGTCTCCAGGATGTGTACAATTTGCATTCTAGATACAAGGCTTTACTTACTTGCTGAGTAACCTCTGATATAAAGGAGGAGCCGTAATCACTTTGTATGGAGGAAGGCAGTCCATACCTTGTAATAAGTTTCTTCAGAAGGACTCAGGTGACTTTAGATGCTCTCTCTGTTATGGTAAGTTGACCCTCTGCACATCCTGAGAAGACATATTTTTACCTCTGGAAACCGAAGAGCTCTGGTTAGAGCAATCTGCTCAGCTCTCTGGGCTGAAGTCAGAGATGGTGGTGCCATTGCTTCCAGCACCTATTGTTCTGTGACCACTGCTGGTCCAGCTCTTTGCTATCCATTGTGTGTAGAACTGCTCCCATCAGTGTAAAGATCCCAGTCTGACTCTGATATTGGCCAATCTGACAGAGACATCCTGCTAAAATGGACAGTCTTCAGAACCTCTAAACAGTCATGCTGCAGAGGCTCATTCTCTTCAGTTTTTGGTAGACTTCAGGGGAAACAGAATTGCTTCTTGTTTTCTGTCTATGAGTAGACATTGAAACCAGAGAGCAGCTTCAGGAGGGACCTGTAAGTGGAGCTGTTGTTTCTCTGGAGAGAAGGTTATTCGGGCATTCAACTTGCATAACAAATTTTGGCCTAGGAGAGGTATTGGATAGTCTGGCATGTCTAAGAAACTGTGTCTCCGTTTCTGTTCTCCCAGTTGGCACTTAAGAAGTTGGAGCATGGGCATTGCTGGCTCTGACCAGTTACTCCAATATCTGCTACTGTGCCTTCACTAAGGGAAGTTAGTTTAGGGTTTAGGACAGAAACGGGAGCTCCAGTGTCAACTAAAAATTGCACTAAATGAGTCCCCATTATCAATTTTACCTGGGGGTCCTGTGGGGATATTTGGATTAGAGCCTTTACTGAGGCATGGAGCCTTGATCCCGTAATTCATCATCTGAGTCCTGGACTCGAAAGACCATTTACTCTCTTGGGGTTTTCTTGTTACCTGGAGCCCTTTGCAACTTTGGGCAGTGTTCTTTCCAATGTCCTTCCTCTTTGCAGAAAACACACTGATTTGTGCCTCACCCTGGGGTGGCCTTTCCCACCCTTTTTTGTTGACCATCTCAAAGGACCTTTGGTTGGTGCAGCTAAGAGAACATGCACACATTTCTGTTTCTGTTCTTTCCTGGCATTGTATACTTTGAAAGTGACATCAACCAGCTGGGAGTGATTCATGCCAATTGTTCCTTCCACAAGCTGCAGCTTTCTCCCTGTATCTGGAGCACTCTGCCATATAAAAATCATATTAACTATGCATATGTTTTCAGGGGCTTCTGAATCTGCATCAGGTTATTTCTGATATGCCTGAGAGATGTGTTCCAAAACTTCAGAGAGATCCTCATTAGCTTTTTGCTGTGACTCTCAGACCTTGTTTAAACTCCTTTGTCTAGGCACTCCCTTCTGGAGGCCTGTCAGAATACACTCTCATTAATAATTTATTCTCACACTGCCTGCATCAGTATCAGGATCTCAGTTTGGTTCTGCCATCAGGATGGCAGGATGGAGTCTGGGGTTTTATTAGGATCCTCACCATGGAGATGCTGTCCCTCCTCCTTGGCCCTGTCCATCTCTAGTCTATCTTCTTCCAGAGTGATATATTCAGCATGATCTGTGTGTCCACCTAAGTGCAATGGCATGTCACAAAGCTGGTTGTAAACAACTCCATCATTCTCCGGGGGTCCTCTCTGTAAGTTAGGTTTGAGTTTTCCAACTCAATAAATCCAAGGTGGAAAATGGCGTGTAAGTCCAATAATACTCTGACATACAAGAATGTCCTTGTATTCTCATGGGGTACTGCCACAGTGGAAATTGCTCTGCTCTGGTTATGGGTGCCCTCTGGCTGAATTGAATTCCCTGCCTGGTCTTAGAGGAGGAGACCATTCCTATTCCTGAGTCGTAACCCAGGGGGTGTAGGACTGAGGAATTAGTCCCAGCCTTACTCTCCTTGATTGTGGGCCCTTCTACCAGCAGTGGAGGGTATGGGGTGTTGACAGTGGAGGATGAGCTTTGGTGAAGTTTGGATTGGAAGGGTTCAATTAGGTTTAACCTGGCTAATTCTTCATCAGTTCTGTCACCTGGGGTCTGACTCCTCTCCCCAACTGTGGGCAGAGTTTTCCTTTGTTCCATTATCTTTGTCTCAGGCCTTTCACCTCTTTATTATGCAATTGCATAAAAGATTGCATATGTGATGTTGTCTCATTTACCTGACCTTTGACAAAATAATTTCAGTTGTAAGATATTATAATAATTTAAGGGTCCACTCAACAGCCACCTTTCCTCACTTCCCAACACATATATACATTGGCCAGGTGGTATTACAATAATATATCATTTTTTCTTTAGACATAGGTCCATGGCTATAAGTTGACCGTTGAGCCAAAATTCTTCGCAAGGGACTTTCACATGAAACAGAAACACAGCTTTTCATGTTAGGACAAAACTCATAACAACCAAACACAAGCAATATGAGGAATTTCCAACACAAGCAATCTAAAATTCCAAGGCCTATCAATCAATTGGGAATCCAAAGGGGAGAAATGCCACCCCAAATGATGCCTCTACTACAACAAACAGCACATCCAAAACAATGCCCTGCCATGAGGATGGAAAGTTGAAAACCCTCCCTAAATGGGTAGTCTAGTGCCCCCATTCCCTGGAAAGTGCAAATGAGCTCCAAATCCAAATCAGTTCCCCTAGTTCCACTCAACCTCATGACTTTGATCCCAAACGGTCCCTCCAAACAAATGTTCTGCTATAGGGTTTCAAATAAATGCCCTGCTATAGGGCTGGAAGGTTCAAAACCCTCCCCAAATGGATGGAATCAAGGGTCTCAGCATGCACACCAGGGAACTTACTCAAAAAAATGGCCAAGGCTGTCTGGATGTTTCTCATTCTGTTTCCTGCTCCCCAACAAGTGTCTAGTAGCTAGTAGCTATGTCTGATTCTAGGGAGGGAGAGTCAGAAGCTCCCCCAGAGTTACACAGGCTCTGGCAACTGCTGGGTGATTCCTCTCTCTCTCACCCGAAAAGATGGTGCTTCTTCCAGCAGATACCCATGGCTTGACCTGAAGCTGCTCCCTACCTCTTCAAGCCATGGCTGCAGTTGCAGGGTGCCATCACACCCGGATGCCAATGCCCCACCCAGGGACACCAAATTATGTTATTGAAAGTTTGGCACTTGTCCCTGAATCTGCTTCAAAAGAAAGAGGACAAGTGGTTTGAAGAAAAGGAAACAGAAGTTTATTAATTTGCCAGCAAATGAGGATATTGGCAGACTCCCATCTTAAAGTACCAATGTCCTGCTTCTGAGCAGAAATGCAGAGCTTTTAAAGGGGAGGTTTTCAGCCTCAGGCTACTGCTGTTCAACTACAATTGATGGTTCTGATTCATCCCATCTTTTGTTAAGACACTCTTGTGACCTCGACTAGGACAATTCTCTTGAGTCATCTCCTGTGGCACAAAGGACAAAGGACACTCCCCTGCCCCTCCTGACCACTGGCCTGAGACAAGGATGCAGATTTTAATTATCAAAAGAGTAGGGCAGGTTTTAGAGAGACAAAACATTTTTACCCTGTTTTTAGGCCATTCCCCTGTTATAATTTTTGAACTATAAGGTGTATAACATTTTATGGCAACTTGGTGTCAGTTAGTCTAGAGTGCACATAACAAGTGGCTCCCAGAAGCTCAAGGGAGAGTGAGACATGACTGCTATCACACTTTAAATGCCTCTCTGGACCTTGTCATTTAAAGGCTTTACATTCCTCAGTTAAATGTTTTCTTTTCTTACTCTATTTGAGTAGCTTTATTTTTAGCAATGTTTATGCTGATTACATTGTATTCAAGGTTAAGATTGAGCAGACCATAGAAACCAGATTTAGTCATTCAATGTTGTTTTTTGATAAGGAATTGGAAACATACATTATTTCCTCCACAAAGAACTCTATGAATACCTGAACGATGTCCTTGGCTATGATGCTGTACTTGTGGATGGCCATGTTGGGATACAGAAATGATTCCCAATATATGATGCTTGGGTACGTTGAGAGCTTTTGTAAATTGAAGGCCTCAGAAATACACTTTAGTATCCAGGTGTCTCTAACTTTGTCTCATTCCTTCCCTGCCAAATTTAGGGTAGTACTTTCTCTGGAATTTCCTTATCTGACCAAGAAATCTTACCAAAAGAAATACAATGGCCTTCTATTCCCTCCCTGAAATCTCATTATCTTTCACAGAAAAGAAGACTGAATAATGCAACCACACTTGGATGGATGGGATTTTTCACAAGATAATGCCTGACTCTCAGGCTCATTCAAATTCTGAAGA
Organism: Microcebus murinus; assembly: GCF_040939455.1. Lineage (NCBI taxonomy): Eukaryota > Metazoa > Chordata > Mammalia > Primates > Cheirogaleidae > Microcebus > Microcebus murinus. The sequence goes on along the minus strand of NC_134116.1, from coordinate 4,118,659 downwards.
GAATCATTTATAAGTTAATTTGTCTCACTCGTCCATTCATTCTCCTTAATAATCCTTACTGCCCCTCAAAAGAATTGTCTACATTCCCCATCTCCTTCCTCTCCTATCCCCAAAAGGCATATAAACTTCTGTACCCTATTGGAGTAGGTGGGGTAATCACTCTGTGATTTCCCTCCCCCCATGTACATTAATAAATTTCTATGCCTCTTCTCCTGAGAAATAAAAATTCTAGGCCCTCCATCCAACTAAATAGACTACCTCTTAGCCAAGTGAACCCCAGAGAAACCTTAACAATGCTTTCTGGCCATGATGGGATGGGAGGGTTGGACAAGGCTTGTTATACCCACTCCCTCCCTAACCACCATTAGACTTTCCTAAGGGTTAAATAGCAATCAGTCCCTTTGAAAGACTTGTTCCACTGCTGATTTCAACCAATTACCTGAAGCTGCTACTACCTTTGTGGTTTTAACACAGCAACTGACCAGCATTCCTCCCTGATAAGAGACCACTGACCATGGAGTGGTTCTGGTCATTCTACAGAGGTGAGCACTTAGTACCTTTGTGTCCTCTGTGTCATCTTTTGCCTGTAGGGCCTTAATACATTGAAATGTTAAGTCTCCACCCTGAATTGAACATGGGGTGCCGGTTACATACACGTTAGCCTACTACACAATGTGTGCACCTCCCCTTTATAAATATTTATAGCTTGTCCTATAACCTGTAGAATATGTATATACTTAGCCAATCCATTAAGCAAAAGGTCCTATCTCATGCTTCCCTCCCTTGAAGTGCTTGCTCTTGGCTTCTGGCCAAGGTTATGCTTCCCAGCCTGCGAGATGGCCAGCCTGCAGGCTGCAACTCTTTATGAGAAATAAAGGCCTCCTTTCCAAATTTATGAACTGCATGATCTTCAGTTGACACTCCTATTAATCTGCCTTTTTTCAGTGACATTCAGAGCATGAAGGTTACCCAGCAGAGGTATCTAAATTTCGTATCTTTTCTTAATTTGGGATACCTCATAGGTGAGTACACCAAATCCTTGCTAAAATGCTGGAGGATATATTTTTCATATGCATAATGTTTTCCTGAGATCATAATCAAATATGCTTCCTTTACTCACTGGGAAGTATAAAGACAGATTATCTCGAGACCATGGAATGTGATGGCTATATAGTTACCTGACACTACTCAGGGAGAATAAAATATGCCACTCCGAAATTAACTTTTTTGGCATATTTCAAGATGGCTATTCAGAGAAACAGCAGACACAGGAAGATCTCTAAGAAGCTCTATTCTTATTAAAGAAATTTATATCTGCAAAGGAAATCTATATTAGTAAACAGTGGATTCAAGCAGAGGCTTTCTCTGAGGTTCTTTTATCTGCCTAAAGACAAATCTAGGAAGAATCACGTAGTAGGAAAGTGACCAGAAGTCACTACTCCCAGACAGAGATTGGCATAGGTCATCACCTGCTCTGCTGAGGGCAGGCCTGAGATTACTTGAGAGACTGTCTGCATAACGAGACCACCTTTTATTCCTCTTGCATTCTTCTATAGTTTGTCTCTACTTCTCCTCAGTAGCCCCCAAGCCCTTATTCCTATGCTATAAAAACTTCAATCTTCTGGCCCTTTGAGTTTTATATTTTGTGAGGTTCCTGTGCTTATTCACATGACACATTTCTATGCCTTTTCTCATGTTAGTTTGTCTACTATCAGTTTGTTCTAGACTCAAATTATCAAAACTTCAGCGAGTAGAGGGAAAATTTAAAACTCCCCTGTACCATATAATTTATTAAGTGATCAGAAATTCAGCAATGTGCACCCTCTTTTAATTTTTAAACATTTTATTATTTTAAATAAATAAAAATTATATATATTTATGGTATACAATATGTTTTTAAATATGTATACATCATGGAATGGCTAAATCAAGCTAATTAACAGATGCCTTACCTCACATTGTTACCAATATTTTGTGGAAAAACACTTAAACTCTACTCTGTTAGCATATTTTTATAAATACAATACATTGTTTATAACTATGGTCACCATTCTGTACCTTCTCGTCAGTTTTCTTGTGGTTCCCAGGCCCCTCTTCGTATTCACATGCAGTCAGTGGGGACTGGTGTGGCCCTTCTGGGTTTCCCGAAACAATCGGTGTGAGAGTAGCCTATAGCAGTTCATGCCTCTGTCATTGCCCTGCCCTGTGTCACATGGCTATAATTCTGGGTATAAACTTACAAATATATAGATAATATATAGATATATAACATGTAATTATATGTAAAATTATAAATGAAATTCATTATATATAAATAAATATGAAAGCATATAACTTATATTATGTCATATCTTATTGTGAGAAATTTCAAATTATATGAGGTAATAAAGGCTCCTTTGGCCTTTGCATTTCTCTTCTTAATGGTTATTTTTAAATATCTGCTTTTTACCTCTGATGAAGCAAGAGCTCAAGAAAGATCTAATTTATGAAATGTCTTAGACCAGATGGAGACAAGCAACCAGATTGGGGTGGCAATATCACATTTTGTAGATAACAAATAGAAGTAATATGCAATGGAAAGTAGGGCTCAGAATTACACTGACTGATATGCACCTGCAAGAAAGGTTAAATGTAGGGTATCAAATTTCAGTTAAAAACATTGGAACTCTATGCACTAATGCTATCCAAATATGGAATAGTTTCACTTCGGATAACATGTATGTATATAAAATCATATAATATATTATATATGCAACCATAATATAGCGATATGGAATAATTTTGCTTCAGATTTTTATATATGTGTGTGTATGTATCTTGAGAAAAGTAGCTTGTTAAAAACACATTCTTAACAAACATGTAAAGACCAAATAGAGATGGAAGCTATAGAAAAATAGTGGAAATTTAGAAACCCATAAATGGCGCTTTCAGTATCCACAGGGAATGCTCTATCATGACTATTGCAACATCACACACACAATCCATTTCTTTGTGTGCACTGATTTCCCAGTTATATTTGTGATCTGACCACTTTAGTCTGTGTCTAGTAACCAGTCTTTGTTTGCTTGTTTGTTTGTTTGGTTGGTTGGTTGAGGGACTGGGTAGGAAGAGGAAATGAAGGTGGAGTATAAGATTTTAATTAGATTATAAAATAATAATTGGTTTTCTAGCAGTGGTGGGGGTGATAAGCACTAGTGTTGAAAAAGAAAAAAAACTTTTAATCTGAGGAATGAGAGCCCCTCTGAATTACGAGGCCCAGAGAGGCATCTATAATGCAACGGCAGTCACAGCTCACTTCCCTTTGACCTAAATAATTACCTCTTGAAGCCACTTGCTATGTGAGCTGTTGACCAAGTAGCCATAAATGGCATAGGCTGGACGCCATAATTCACACCCTAAAGTTCCACAATGTATAGCCAATCACTAACCAATGTTATCTCTGTAAGCCAATGAGAATTCTTGCAAACAATCTTTATCAGTCTACTCCTTGTTAACTTTTGCCTTTAAAAACATGCTTGTAATAAAGACTGACAGAATACACCCCATGGCAACTTGGAAATGTGTCTAGGGCAGCAGTCCTCAACAATGGCCCAAATAAACTCTCTACATTAATTTTGCTTCTGCTTCTTCCTTTTAGGTTGACAGTATCTTTTCTTCTGATTTGTCTACTAATGGAGGACTCTGCAGTGTTCTTTTCTGTTCAAAAGGGTAAGTTAAGGTATATATTAATAACAGCCACAACATAAAGAACATTTGGCGAGGAACAAAGAAAACATCAATATTACCCAATAATTTTAATTCAAAGTGTTATTGCTTTCTTCTGATGGATACAATTCACAGAGATACTCCCTTGAGGTAGTTTAGTTCTTCTAACTTGATAATTACTTGGCTTCCCAATGAGACATTGTAAAATTAAAATAAGGTCATGTGAAAAGCATAGGGACTGAGAAAGATTTAATTTTTCTGTCACAGAATACAGAAGAAAGGAGAGGGACTGAGAAGCAGCTTTGTTTTCTTTACTTAACAACTTCCTGGAACTGGGATTCCTGCCAGTTAAACCTCCGCTCTGGGCATGCCAGGAGACTTGTTAGAGTGCTATGATGTAATAATTAAAAAGTTATAATTAAATAGAGGATATTGCAAGCACTTGCATCTGCAATTTGAATCCCAGGAGAAGAAGAACTTGTTAAGATATCCCTTGGGTTTCTAACTTAACTCTCCTTGGCATTCTGGACAGTAATGAAGCCCCAAGGTCATTTAAAGGGAACTTTGCAACAGTGATATAACAGAGAAACTTTGAAAAAAAGTTTCAGGTTTCTCCTGGGACTAGATGCAATTCTAATACACAATGCACAGATGATTTGCTTATTATTAAACACATCATGTCTGTGTTTGGGAGTGGAAAGACAACAGCATACTCATTAATTTGAGGTAGAACAGCAAAATGAGCTCTCCTTGGTAGCTTTGGTCTCCTTTAATGCTTATGTTTATGTTCCAGGAGGTTCTTCTGCACATGATTACTGACCATGGAAACAAATTGATCATTCGAAGGATGGGCTTATTTCTCAGATATGACTACTGATTTCAGTGTCCGCAAGACATAACTCTAGATTCATAACTTAGCTTTCCTTTACTAGTGTGACTATGTCACAGCATTTAATGTGAATTTTTCACTGCACTAAAATTTAATTGAGTATTTAATTCAGTGTAGAAAGACACACATTCTTACTTCACAAGGTGCTATTTGATTATTTGAAGTTTGCAGATAAGTTTTACTTATTCACAAAGCCGAAACCAGGGCTAGAATCTTAAAAATAAATAAATAAATAAATGAAAGAACCAATAAAAGGTATTAGTTTGTTAAAATACTTAGTTGAGTCAGTGAAAAACACAAAAATCATGGATAGATTGAATTCCCTTAAATATTTTCAATCTATCAAAGTGTTTCTATCACTTTCAATTTCAGCTCTCATGTAAAGAAAAGTATTGATTAAACAGAAGGACTTCTAGGGTAAAGCAAGCATCATTATTTATCTTTCTTTCCTGCTTCTTCAATGAATATGCTCTTGCCCAAAATTATTTTTATCATTTTCTACTTAGTGTTCCACCACTGCTTAAACATATTTTTGGATTGGTATGTCTTAGGCCTCCCACAATATTCCCACCCCATTTATTTCCTTGTGCCAATATAAAACAGACTATTTTATTCCCATAAATGTTTAAAGTATCATTATTATTATTACATCACATATAAAAGATGTTAATAATAATGTCAATATTTATGTAATTGTATTTAGGGGGCAAAGAGGAAAGGAGAAATGCTAGGAGTTGGCCACTGTCCCAGCGCAAACAGGTCCCAAGGCAGGATCATCACAAGGGATGTGGAAATAGGAAATAAAGAAATGATATATTATAGACGGAGAAATAATTGAGACGGAGACAAAGAGCCGTTTAAAAGATGGGGGGGTCAGGGATTCTCAGCTTCCTGCAGCCTGAGACCCCAAATGAAGTCCCCCATCAGTATTTATTGGTACAGCAAATAGTTGTCTTTTGTTAGAGAATTACATGTACACTTCATTTTTTTTTTTGAGGTTTCCAGGGGAACCTTACCTAATTCTGATCAAAGGGTACAAAATTTCAGATAGGAGAAATTCAGTGATCTATTGCATAGAATAGTGAATATAATAAACAACAATGCATTGTATATTTCATAATTGCTAAAATAAATTTTAAATATTTTAATACAAAAAGTTATAAGTGTTTCAGGCAATAGGTTTTTTAGTTAGCCTGATTTTAATCCCCCACAGTGTAAAGATATATCGAAACATCACATTGTATCAATAAATATATACAGTTGTTATTAGTCAAGTAAAAATAAATTTAAATTTTTTAAAAAAAACCCTTAATCCAGGGTGGAGGCAATGGTGGATGAGAAACGCCACAAGCCAGAGCATTTCTGCCAGAAGGAGAAATTTTAGATGAAAGAGAAAAATACAAATAGACAAATATAGGTTGAATAAGGGTTAGAAGGAAGGGTGCCTGAGCCTTCCCATAGAGGAAACTCCATGGGAAGAGGTTGTGGAGAAGAACTGAAAGGAGAAAGGCATGGGCAGGGATTAAGCCTCAAGAGGCTTAGATGCCAGGAGTTGGCCACTGTCCCAGCGCAAACAGGTCCCAAGGCAGGATCATCACAAGGGATGTGGAAATAGGAAATAAAGAAATGATATATTATAGATGGTGAAATAATTGAGACGGAGACAAAGAGCCGTTTAAAAGATGGGGGGGGGGTCAGTTAGGATTGATTTCTACTTTTATTCCACTGTGATCTGAGAAGGTACATGGTATGATTTCTATTTTTTTAAATTTCTTGAGATTTACTTTGTGTCCTAGGATATGATTAATATTATACAATGTCCTGTGAGCTGATGAGAAGAACGTATATTCAGTGGATTTTGGGTAGAATGTTCTGTAAATATCAGTCAGACCCAATTGTTCTACAGTTTTGTTTAAGTCCATTATTCCTTTATTAATTTTCTGTTTGGAGGATCTGTCTCGTGCCGTCAGTGGGGTGTTGAAATCTCTGGTGATTATGGAGTTGCTATTAATCAATTTGCTTAGCTCCAGTAAGGTCTGCTTTATGAATCTGGGTGCACCTAAGTTGGGTGCATATATATTTAACATTGTTATCTCTTCTTGTTGAACTGTGCCCTTCACCATTCTATAATGACCCTCTTTGTCTTTCACTACTTTTGTTGGTTTAAAAGCTAAATCGTCTGAAATTAGAACTGCCACACCAGTCTTCTTTGGCTCTATTTGCTTGGAATATTCATCTCCACCCTTTTATTTTTAGTCTATATGCATCCTTGCAGGTTAGATGTGTTTCCTGAAGACAGCATAGACTTGGCCTGTATTTTCTTATCCATTCAGCCAGCCTATGTCTCTTGAGTGGAGAGTTTAAGCCATTCACATTTACTGAGAGAACTGATAGGTAAGGTAGATTACTGTTCATTCTCTTGGGTTGGATGTTGTTGCTATGATTTCTGTCTTGAGCCATTGTAATATCTGGCCTTTAATATCTTTGGGTTTTGGTTGTTTTTATATTCATGAGTTATTATTAAGATGTTCCGTGCGTAACGCTGTTTTAAGTACTTCTTGTAGGGCTGGTCTTGTCTTCGTAAATTCTCTGAGCCTTTGCTTGTCTGAGAATGTTTTTATTTCTCCTTCATATACAAAGCTTAGTTTTGCAGGGAATAATATTCTAGGCTGGGCATTGTTTTGTTTCAAAAGAGTGAGAATGGGGCCCCAGTCTCTCCTTGCTTGTAAAGTCTCATTAGAGAAGTCTGGTGTTATTCAAATTGGCTTTCCCTTGTATGTTACTTGCTTCTTTTGTCTTACAGCTCTTAGAAGGGCCTCTTTAGTTGATACTTTGGTCAGTCTGATGACTGCATGTCGTGACGTCTTCTTGTTTGCATTGAATCTCCCAGGGGTCCTCTGAGCTTCTTGAACTTCTATATCAAGATTTTGAGCAAGGCCTGGGAAATTTTCCTCTATTATATCTTCAAACAGCTTTTCCAACCCTTGAGTGTTGTCTTCTTCTCCTTCTCGTAACCCTATGACCCTCACATTAGGTTTCTTCACATAATCCCACAGCTCTTGTAGGCTTTGCTCTTTTCTCTTGTTTCTCTGCTCTATTTCTGTGACTGATTTATTTAATTGGAGGATGTTATCTTCAAGCTCTGAGATTCTTTTTTCTGTTTGATCTACCCTGTTCTTGAGACTTTCCACTGTATTTTGTAGTTCCTTGAATTGATTCTTCATTTCCAGGAGTTCGGTTTAACTTTTCTTCATTGTGCTATTCCTTTTTCCATATCCTGGAGGCTTTTTGTGGTTTCTTTATGTTGGTTATTGAGTTGTTGTTGCAGCTCGGTGAGTGTTCTTATGATCCACATACGAAATTCTTCTTCTGTCATATTGGTTGCCTGATTTTGGTTGGTGTCCGTTTCTAGGGGGCTGGTGCTCCTCCTTGGGGGTGTGTTTTCCATTGGTTCTTCATATTTCCTGAGTTCTTTCGCTGATTTCTTCCCATGTCGATCAGTTGTTGTTTCTTTCCTTAGGTTATTGTTTGGGTATTCACACACCTTGTTTAGTTTCTGAGGCGTTAGGTGGTGTCTGTGGGTGAAATTGGACCACTCCCTGTATATTGAGTCAGTGGGTGCCGTGGAAAGGCTGTGCAAGATGCCGTCCCTGTCAGTAGGTGGCGTTTGCTAGGAGGAACAGGCTATGCTGTTTATTTTGTGTCCTGTTATCAGCTCTTTTTTTTTTTTTTTTTTTTTTTTGAGACAGATTCTCGCTTTGTTGCACAGGCTAGAGTGAGTGCCGTGGCGTCAGCCTAGCTCACAACAACCTCAAACTCCTGTGCTCAAGCAATCCTTCTGCCTCAGCCTCCCGAGTAGCTGGGACTACAGGCATGCGCCACTACGCCCAGCTAATTTTATATATATATATATTAGTTGGCCAATTAATTTCTTTCTATTTATTACAGTAGAGACGGGGTCTTGCTCTTGCTCAGGCTGGTTTCGAACTCCTGACCTCGAGCAATCCGCCCGCCTCGGCCTCCCAGAGTGCTAGGATTACAGGCTTGAGCCACCGCGCCCGGCCCTGTTATCAGCTCTTGTTCTGTGCGGAGCTGGGTTGGGTAAGCCTGCCCTCAGGCAGTTAGCAGGGGTCAAAGTTCTGTTCTCTGCTTAGAGGAAAAGCTGTCGGTGGGGGTGGCTGGAATGGTCCCGCTCAGCCAGAAAGTCTGCGTGTGGGGGTGGGGCTGTCTGAGACCCACAGTCTGGAGGGGACCTGGCTTCTTTCCACCCTCCCCAACTCCATAGCTACTCCTGGGCCTCTGTCAGCAGGCCAGACCACAAGCCACCTGGCCTCCCCGGACTGTAATGCTGGCGGGGAGGTTCCCTACACAGGAACGCTACCTGGTCTTGGTGCATGGCTTCCTCCTGGGAGGAGGGTTGCCCTCTAGAATGCTGATCCACCCCTGGAGGCACACACACTCAGTAGGCTGTTCATGTATAACCCTTTTGTGCCCCGGGCAATGCTAGCCCTTGGTGCACGTGATCTGGTCTGCAGGTCTGACCTCTGGTTCCCAGAGTTCAAACTGTATCCCCACCAGGGAGAGGAGTTCTGGTCCCAATTCACCCACAGGGAGCCCAAGCTGGGTCTGTGTCTCTCAGCCTCTGAGTCTGCACCGTTCTCCTGGGAACACCGTGCCAGCATCACCTGGGAGGGCTGGCGGGTAGGGAGCTCACAGTCTGAGTTCCCCTTAGTCAGCAGTAGGGCCCCAAAAGGGAAGGTCCCGTTCCCTGGAGGTGCCTCTGGCTGGTGGCTGTATTGTCTCTCTGGGCAGGGTCGGCGGAGGGGAGGAGGAGGCAATATGGCTCCTGCCATGCGGCTTGGGTCTGTGCACACAGAGGTGCCCGGAGGAAGTTGGGAACCCGGTGCCACGTCTGCTACAGGCTCACTGCTGGCTGGCGGCGGCCTTCTCTGGGCTGGCATCTGCAGGTCTCTCCACCCGCTGGGGAGCCCACCAGCCGTCCCAAATGCAGGGGAGGGGAACCAGCAAATCCACCTACCCTTGCCGCTGGTCTCCGGGCTGCTCCGGTGGTCTCAGCCTCCAGTTCTCCTCCGTAGCCTCCTCCCGTGGAGTCTCCCGGGGTTTCATGTACCCCTCCTTCCGGTCCTCGTCCGCTGTATGCTCGTCTTCTTGCTTCTTTTTTCTAATTTCTGCTAGAATCTGTCTTTTCTGCAGAGACACTCTGTCTGGCGGTGTTTCTCGTCTGCCATCTTGCTCCACCCCCCAGATGATGACTTTTTATTAGATATAGATTTACATTCACTTCTTTAACTTTTTAAAAATTGACGAATAATATTTACGTATTATTGTTTACAACTTGATGTTTTGAAGTATATATACATGTGTAATGACTAAATTTAGATAATTAACATATGCTTTACCTCACATAATTATCAGTTTTGTATTAAGAACACTATACATGCACTCTTGTAATATTTTTTAAAAATACAGTATGTTGTTAAAGATAATCACTATGCTGTGTAATACATCTCTTGAACTTTCCTACTAACTGAAATTTTGTACCTTTTGACCAATATCTCCGCAACCCCTTCCACCAACCCCAACCTCTGGTAACTACCATTGTACCCTCTACTTATATGAGGTCAACTTTTTTAGTTTCCAAGTATGAGTGAGATCATTATGTTAAGTGAAATAAGCCAGGCATACAAAGATGAATACAGTCATTTCTAATTATAAAAGAAACAGCAAGACAATGAATGAACCCAAACTGGCATAAATATCTGCATTATAGTAGCCAGACTCTGAGGTAAAAGACAAAACAGTAACATCCTAATCAATTCTTTCCAATGTTCAGAAGAAAAAAATTAAAATTATTAAGAAGAGTAATTGAAATATGGATTTACTTTGCTTGAACTTCACATAATGAAGTTCACATTAGTTGTATATTTGTATCACAATATTAGCTAGTAATAGTATAAAAACTATCACCAATGCTTTAAAATTAAACACTTAAAGAGACAAGTTGCAAAATGTATCACATTAGAGCACACTTTACAGTAGGTGTCCTCAAACTACGGCCTGTGGACCACATGCAGGCCACCTAACACATGTATCCGGCCCTCCGAGTGTTTTTGCCACCACTGCCTGTCCTCTTAGCAGCCGACTTGTCACTCGGGCCCACAGTGCGCACTCTCCAACGGTCTGAGGGACAGTGAACTGGTCCCCTGTTTAAAAAGTTTGAGGACCCCTGCTTTACAGAATCTTACAATTAAATTGTTGTCATCTCCCTTCTGTTTCTTTGGGATGCCAGGCTGGGGTCTCTCTGTCTCTCTGCTCTCTCCACCCCCCCCATTCTCTTTGTTTTTCTAAAGGATAAAATAAATTTTACTTAAATACCTTTTAAAAAAAGAATGTTGCAATTAAAAAACCATATAGGTAGAATGATTCATATTTGAACTCTTCCTTTGAGGCTTCTTACTTGAAAGAGAGAAAGCAAAATATCATTGAAAAAATGCTTATTTTTCTTATGTTGCTATAAACATAGTTTATAGATGAGAAAAAATAATGTGATAAGAAGCGAAACTGTATTCCTATGTCAGAAAACGTTTCTGAAGAAACAGAGAAAGCACTAAGGTTTTATAAAGCAATAAGGTTTGTAAACAAATTTTAAAATAAATTAGTATTATAGGAGATTCATGAGATTATCTAATATTTGCACAAATCTATTTCAATAAATAAATATCCAAACATCATTTCTATGAGTCAAGCAAAGAAATGTTGGTGAAGATATACTCCCAACAGTAAGTGCTTTCTTTAGTAAAACAAATTTCTTATATAGAAAGAAATATGTAGATGTTCACCTCTAATTGAATGGTTCTTTTGTCTGGATTATTCTTTTTTTCAATTCATATGATAGATTATATATATATATATATGTATATATATATATATATATATATATATACATATATATATATATCTCAAAAGCCAAACTATGCAGCAAATATTTCCAGACAAAAGTTCACAAATTGTTAAATGGTTGAGTTTTATGGAGAAAAATGCATTTAAAATATAATCATAACAATTATCAAACAAGGTGGAAGTGATGTTTCTTTTTTAACTTTATATTGTGGAAATTTTCTAACAATATTTTAGAGAATGACATTTTGTAATCTATGTTATAAAATTGCCTCATTTACTAGTTTCAAAAGTCAACAATATATAAATGGGACACGATCAAACTACAAAGCTTCTGCACAGCCAAAGAAATAGTCATGAAAGTAAACAGACAACCTACAGAATGGGAGAAAATTTTTGCATCCTATGCATCCGATAAGGGACTGATAACTAGAATATACTTAGAACTCACGAAAATTAGGAAGAAAAAATCAAATAACCCCATTAAAAAGTGGGCATAGGACTTGAACAGAAATTTTTCTAAAGAAGACAGAAGAATGGCCAACAAACATATGAAGAAATGCTCAACATCTCTAATCATCAGGGAAATGCAAATCAAAACCACAATGAGATATCACTTAACCCCAGTGAGAATGGCCTTTATCAAAAAATCTCCAAACAATAAATGCTGGCGTGGTTGCGGAGAGAGAGGAACACTCCTACACTGCTGGTGGGACTGCAAACTAGTTCAACCTCTGTGGAAAGCAATGTGGAGATACCTTAAAGCGATACAAGTGAATCTACCATTTGATCCAGCAATCCCACTGCTGGGCATCTACCCAAATGATCCAATGACACTCTACAAATAAGACACCTGCACTCGAATGTTTATAGCAGCACAATTCATAATTGCAAGGCTGTGGAAACATCCCAAGTGCCCATCAATCCAAGAATGGATTAATAAAATGTGGTATATGTATACCATGGAGTACTATTCAGCTCTAAGAAACAATGGTGATATAGCACATCTTATATTTTCCTGGTTAGAGCTGGAACCCATACTACTAAGTGAAGTATCCCAAGAATGGAAAAACAAGCACCAGATATATTCTCCAGCAAACTGGTATTAACTGAGTAGCACCTAAGTGGACACATAGGTACTACAGTAATAGGGTATTGGGCAGGTGGGAGGTGGGAGGGGGGCGGGTATATACATACATAATGAGTGAGATGTGCACCATCTGGGGGATGGTCATGATGGAGACTCAGACTTTTGGGGGGAGGGGGGGAAATGGGCATTTATTGAAACCTTAAAATCTATACCCCCATAATATGCCAAAATAAAAAAAAATTAAAAAAAAATAAAAAAAAAGTCAACAATATATAGGAAATCTTATTTTATAATGTCTTTGCCTGTTCCTTTGCATTTCGTACTATTTAATGTATAAACATTTCACAATGTGCATCTGAAATACAAAAACTCGTTTTTGTACATAATGTAGAAAGATGTTATCACACCTAAAAATTAATACTTCCCAAATATTATTATCATATATCCAGTTGGAGTTCTTAGTTTTGTAATTGACTTACTAGTTATTATATATTGTGCTTGCTTGAATTGGGATACAAATAAGGCCTATACTTGGAGCTGATTATTAAGCCTCCTAAATTTTGTTTGTTCTGTAAATTTAAATTTATTTATTTATATTCCTCACAATTCTGGTTTTGAATAAACTGGCTTGTTTGTGCTTCATCTGGATATTGCTGGATGCATTCCTCTGGTGTCATCTTCCTCTAATTCTACAGTTTCCATAAAATAATTGCTAGATATAAAGGTTTGATGATTTTTTTTGGGGGGGGCAAGATGACCAATATCAGTGATCACCTCCCTTCTACTGTTGTCAGAGCCATTGATGATCAATGCCCACATTTATGGTGTCGTTAGATTTTACAAAGTGGCGATTTAGTTCTGTCAGCCTTCTTCATCTATTAGCTGGGATCTTTCTTGATTCCCTTCCCACACACACATCCCAACTATTCAGCAGCCCTGATATCCTGATGTAAATATTACATAGGAAATACAGGACATATTATTTTTATTTTATTTTTTTAACCTCCTTTAGTGAGTTGATTCCCTAACATTCTCCTAATTTCACCAAATATTTTAGGATTATTTGAAACTTTGAATTTAAACATATCTGATGTGTTAAATTCACTCCCATTGTTATCTGTACTGATAGAAAAATGCCCAGTATGTGCCAGTGAAATGTAAGTTGATGCCTGAGTTCATTTGCTAGGACCCTACTTGATAACATTCATGCATTCTGATGTGACCACAAAGTCCCAGCTTGCCATACGTGAATTCTCCCCCTGACCTCTGGCCTACCATTTCTCCAAGGAGCTGTGATTATTTTTATAGGAAATGGTTTTTAGATCCCACAATGTCACACTGGAAGTGTTTAATGCTATTGTGTTAATCATTATTTCGATTAACTCTTTTTAGTGGACAGAGCTAGGGCATATGCATATTTTAAAAGTAAAATATATCACAAGTTCTTATATTTTTTAATCTTGCATTTGTGTTGTTGTTAAAGAAAATGGTCATCGTGTGTGGAAGATTTTATGTATTTTATCTCAGAATTGCATATGGACTGTTAGGTGAACAGTTTAAAAAATTTTGATGTTCTTTCTATTTAGGTTATATCACATTAAGGATACAGTCAAATTTGTTTGAAAATCATTGAGAGTAGTTCCAATATAAGGCATTTTTTCTTAATAAAAATTCTAAAATGTGATGAGCTGTTTCATTATATTTACATGCTACCTAGTTCAAAATTGTTTCTTTTAAAAAATTTTATCTTAATTGACAAATAATAATTGCACATATTTATGGGGTATATGTGATGTTTTGATATATGTTTGCAATGTTCAATGATTAAATCAAGCTAATTGACAAATTATCACCTCACATACATTTTTGTGATAAAACATTTGTGATAAAAACATTTACAGCAATTTTGAAATATACAAAGTATCATTATTTATTGTAGCCAACCATTCTGTGCAATTCATCATTACATCTTATTTCTCTTTTGTAACTTAAACTTTTCCCCCTTTGACCAATGTCTCCCCTTCCCCCATCAATTCCCCTTCTCCATTAATCTACTCTCTAATTCTGTGAGTTCAACTTTTTAGATTCCACATATGAGTGAGACCATGCAGTCTGTTTTACTCTGCCAGCTTATTTCACTTAGCATAATATCCTACAGTCTCATCCATGTTGCTACAGTTGACAGGATTTCCCCTCCTTTTAATGGGTGAATAGTGTCCCATTCTGTATATTTACCACATTTTCTCTATCAATTTATCTGGTGACGGACACCTAGGTTGCTTTCATATTGTAGCTATTGTGAATAACGCTGCAGTGAACATGGGTGTGCAGATCTCTCTTTGGCAGACTGATTTCAATTCCTTTGCATATATACCCAGGAGGGGGATTGCTGGATCATATGGTAATTCTATTTTTAGTTTGCTGAGGAATCTCCATACCGTTTTCCATAATGGCTATATTTTTAAAACATAAGTGTGAAAGTTAACTTCCTTTTGAAAGAAGCTAGTGATTTAGGAAAGATTAAGACTAAATGTTCAAAAATATATCTACCATTATGTGATTGTAATTTTGCTGGCAAAAATGATATAAACAAATGAACTACAAACTCACGTACTTTCACTTAGAAATAGAATTCTCTAATCTGTTTTTAAATTACCCAAAGAAGAACCCCAAATAGGTTTATTACCCAGTTTAAATTAAAAAAAACCTGCTTCATATTTATTTGTAAGATCAAATTCTGACAATATGTTTGCCTAATTGTGGAAACATATTATTAAAAATGTTGTGATTTAGTAATCACAATAAATAATGTATTGTTCCATTTTGGTATAAGATATGTTGTGCATTTGTATTATGGTGGTCTCAGTTTTGGCATTCTCGCTTTCTCAATCTAATTTTATTTCACCATTTAGTTTGTGACCTCAAATCTACATTGATGATATTGATATATTTGCTGATAGGTACCAGTAGTAGCTGAGATAGTATGAATACCCCCTTCCCATCCCATTTATGATAACTCTAAATTTATTTCAGGGATGCCAAGTACCTGCTTTCAAAATTTGCTCTTCCAATCAGTGCTTACAACTTGAGAAGATGTAATATATAGCTATGGCCAACGAGATATGGGTTATATTTACTGAATGAGGGAGTCTCATAAAAAACAGTAGACAAAGCTTCATTTGCTCTGTGACATCTCCATCTTTAGTCTTCTTTCTATCTGGGTCATGGATGGAGTACCTAGTAATACAGAGGCCATTGATGATCCTAGGGAAATAATGTTGAATGGTAGAGCAAGCAGATTGAAAGAATCTGCTTCTTTGATGACATCACTGAACTGCCATATACATACACTATTGACTACCTAGTACTAGACTTTCCGTTGCATGAGGCATAATTCTACTCACTGGTTTAAAGTGAATGAACTGGTATTCTCATATGGAGATTTAAGAATTTTCCCTATAATTTCATTCAGTAGGACAAAATTTGTCTCCAGTGAAATCTAAATAACTTAATAAGGCCCAAACCCAGAGTGGATATTCATTATCACATTATTCTAGGCGAATTAACTCAACCCATTATGGAAGGGGAAATTCATTATACATTCTAATTCTCTCCATCTCACAGTCATATATCAACACATTCATGGCACAAAATACCCTAAATATTTTGTGATATACATATGTATGATGTGCACACACACTTATAGGTAAATGTGTATATTCATATACAGAAATTAGAAATTATGTATATATTTTTAGAAAGATGTTGGGATATATGTTGTGATATCAAGTAAGCAGCCTGGAAAGTATCCAGCCATGTAATATAAAAAATTATATTAACAATGGCTGGATACTTTCCAGATAGTCAGTATATTTATGTGAAAGTGTGATGTATATTGCATTATAAACGTTATTCACATGAAGAATATGGAGTTGTGGAGATAATGAGAATACTAGGAACAGGGTAGGAATTAGAGGGAAAGGAAAATTTGGGATGGAAATAATTATGAAAGATCAGTAAAATCTAAGTTGTTGTAGGAGGAGATGCTAAAGTAAAGAAGCAATGTTCCCTCTTGAAACCACTAATGTTTCAGAAATGCAAACACTTTCCTAACCCCTGCCTGCATTCTCTTGTTACAGAAGCTATACACAATTGGGTTTAATGCAGGAGTCATGAGAGCATAGAATGCAGCTATCACCTTGTCCTTTTCAAATGTGTAGCTGGAAGCAGGGCGAATATATGTGTAGATTACAGGAGAATAGTAAAGGGACACCACCACGAGGTGGGATGAGCATGTTGAGAAGGCCTTCCGCTTGCCTTCTGCTGTGCGGATGTGGAGAATGGCAGCAATGATAAACCCATAGGAGATGCAGGTGAGGGTAAAGTCCCCTATGGCCAGAGTAATATCAGCAACATACACCATCACTTCATTGATTCGTACGGGGCTGCAGGACAAAGCCAGTAGTGGGGGTATCTCGCAGAAGAAGTGGTCGATGGTATTTGGCCCACAGAAAGTCAACCTCAGGATGAGACCTGTGTGCACCCAGGAATTGGCTACTGCAATTGCCATGACAATGCTGAGCAAGGCCACACACATACG
This sequence comes from Microcebus murinus, assembly GCF_040939455.1. Classification (NCBI taxonomy): domain Eukaryota; kingdom Metazoa; phylum Chordata; class Mammalia; order Primates; family Cheirogaleidae; genus Microcebus; species Microcebus murinus. The sequence goes on along the minus strand of NC_134116.1, from coordinate 4,101,457 downwards.
GCGGTTCATAATAGTGCTGTAACGAAGAGGGAAACAGATGGCTATGTAGCGGTCATAGGCCATGGTGGTAAAGAGAACCATCTCAGCCCCCAGGGACCATGTGAAGAAGAAGAGCTGGGACATGCAGCCCCCGTATGAAATGGTCTTTCCTGGTGTTAGCATGGTCCGAAGCATCTCTGGTATGATGCTTGTTGTGCAGATGATGTCCACAATAGCCAGTGCCAGAAGAAAAACATACATGGGGGTATGCAAGGTGTTGTTATAGACTATAGCAATGACAATAAGCATATTACCAAGAAAAGCCACAAGGTAGATAAAGAGAAAAACAAGGAAGAGAATTCCCTGGAGTTCAGGGTTTTTGGTGAAGCCCAGAATAATGAACTCGGTTATGATGCTGTGGTTCATCCTGCTTGGGTGATTAAATGGCAAACATTGCACAGAATGAATAACTGAGAACTAAAGGAATCTGTGTGTTGCTTTTAGGAGACAATGTGGGGTGTGTGGGTGTGTATGTGTGTGCTTGTGCACCTAGTGATTTGATACAACTTTGCAGCATGAATTTCCTTATGATGGAGTTCTGTCTTCTAGGCAATATCCACTCCTCTCCAGAAAGACCCCATTCTCTGATGTATATTTTTCCATGGATGACTCAAATAAACTGGAGGCAGTGGTTGAAAAGAAAAACATAAGAAAAATAAATGTCTTCAAATATTCCAATATTTCATTTTGACTTGAAACTTGTCTGAGTATAATCTCTCTCTCTCTCTCTCTCTCTCTCTCTCTCTCTCTCTCTTTCTTTCTCTCAATGGAAATATAACACAAATAATTACATATCTCAATAATTCAAATAGCAAATAACCTCATGGTATGTTTAGGTATCCTTGAGATATATAAGAGTGGGGATATCTGAAACAATAGAAACTGACAGGGCTAATTATAATTTGAATATTTCAGGTGAAAAATGTCCCACATAATATTTTGAGGCTGTATACTCATGGGGATATTGACTAATTTATTGAAGTCTGAATACTAAATGATTTGATCATATGTCTGTCTTGGCAGTTTCTCATCAGTTGGAGAAGCACATTGCTAAAATTGTGTGAATCAACTATTTGTTTTGGTGTCATATAATGGCAATAACTTGGATTTAAAAATATAAAATCTATGATGTGTCTTCATTTCATTATAGCTATAAATTGGCCATTTAATCTCAATAAGCTTCAGATTTCTTATTTCTAATAATTGGATAAATTGACACAAATAGTAGATGTTCTGTAGAGAAAGCCCATATTTTTAAGGATAGTCAAGGGAGAGTAGCAACTGGAAAGTTTTCTGGGAAACAATTGCTAGAGCAAAAGAAATTTGCGTCCTATGTTATTTCTCCCCAAAACTTCTCTAGCATTGTTATCTATTTCATTTTATGCTTTTTTTATTTTTGTAGATTTGCTTTGTCTGCACAGATAGTTATTTATAAGAACTCATGACTTTCAAAACTGTTATGATCAGATGAATCTAGTAAGTATTCAAAGAAGTTGTGGATTTATTCATAAATTTATGTTTTATCAATGTTCTTTAATTTTTCAGAGGTCATATTGTATTTCTTATAGCTAAACAGAGGCATAAATAGAAATAATTTTTGAGTGTGGATCCACAAATCTAATCCAGTTTGCTCCCTCTGGCCCTGTAGCTTTAATTAATAATTTGCTAAATAAATTTAAGCTGCTTATGGATTCATGTGTAGCTCTTTAGACTAGAAGAAAAATAAAACAGAGCTTTTGCTTAATCCATAATCCACTTTAAGAATCTCTAGTTTGATATTTATTTTCCCATAGTAAAGGAATGTTACAACCACCATTACTTGGATCTATGGCATGTGGCAGGCTCTATGTTAGGTCCTCCGCAGGTATGATACATGTTGTTCTCACAAGCATACTGGGTCTAATATTTCCATCTTTATATAGTTGATAAGCAAACAATATATGAAAGAGAAAATAACAGTAGCTAGAATTACATGTCTCATAATTGGAAGAGCCAGGATTAACACCTAGGTTGACTCCAAAGAAATTGCTATAACCTCTCTGCTATATGTTTTGAGGCAAAACACAAAATAGTATGGCAAATGCATACAAAAACTGAAAAACATAAGAGATATTTGAAAGAAGATGGATGTTTTATTATAATTTGGAGCAGAAAAATATAGACAAGATAGTCGATATTTGAAATTTAATTCAAGTATCTGAATATTTGAAAAATCTGATATTGAAATTATATTAATTAATCTTTAAAATTCTGAGTGTTGAATATGTTTTCAAATGGTATTAAGAAGTCCTGGTATGGCATTTCATCTTAATCAGAGATCTGGCATCAAAGCTTCTTGAGATAAATCTTTAAGATAGCAGGGCCCTTTCAGCCTACATGATCTTACCCACCAAACATAGGCACTCAAATATAAACTGAACTTTCATTGTGGAAGGAAAAAGCTTCCTTTTTTCCTTGGAGAACTGTTAGTTGTCAATGTAAGTACTGCTGTCTATTAACGTTATTTATCCTTGTCATTGTTACTGATAAATTCTCCTAAAGCTGGGTATGGGGAAGAGATCCTAGTGCCACGATGCAATGCCAAGTTTTACAAAGTGCTTAAATTTCATAAGGAGATATCAAAGTGCACCATGGTCTCACCATCTCTTTGTTAAGAGTGAAGGTGGAAGAACTTGAGAATTCTGTTTCTCATCTCTTCTTGTAATATCCTCACTGGCTTCACAGGCGTTCCGGCATTGGTTGGGCCTTATTCTCAGTGCTGATCCCATGAGTTGGGTCGTAAGTGTGTGTGAAGGAGGCTGAACCCAGAATGATACTATGACACAGTTCACTGGGACGAGGGGCATCTATTGACAATAAACATCTTGTTCAGAATGTCCACTCTTGGCCCAAGGTGGTGATATATAGGGGCTGCTCAGAAAGTATCCAGCCTTGTGATATGTTCTCGTTATATTAACAATGGCTGGATACTTTCCGGACAGCCCCGGGATATTGTCTTCTATCCTTATGTGTCTGAACAGCAGTCAATAGTTTCTCTTGGAATCCTGCAACTAATATTATTCTGGCCTGGGTATGACTTTAGATCCCCAGAAGCCACAGTAGTCACACAAAGAGGGCCTGCCTATAGCAGCAGGGATGTCTATTTCTCCAGGTCTTACAAATCAAAAGCTATTTTCTCCTAACCATGTCCCTTTCTGGTCATCTTACCTGATATTTTCAATTTTGCTTTAGTTACTATGCTTAGTCTGGCTTAGATTATCTACTGATCAAAATTTATAGGCAAGAGATATCAGTAAAATTTAGTTAGAATAATGGTAATACAAATGGCTTAACGTTGACCCTGGAACTTTCTGTCTCTGACCTTGCATTTTTAACATACGTTCTTCTAGTCTTGGTCTACCCCCATTGGTTAAGTGCAATAATAACAGCAGTAACCTCATTGAGTTTCTTTGAGCATTAAACAATGAACATGAATCATTAGCCCAATTCTGGAGACATATTTAATAATCATTATTATTTAGAGTTTCAAACATATCATTTTAAAAATCCATGTTTTAGTGTATGGATTTTTAATTACCATTAATAATAAGGAAGATTTCACTATATATTATAACAAAACATTTCCAGAAATGTTTGAATAAATATTATAATAAAAGAATAAGCAGATTGGATTAGGGCAATAGAAGATAATTCAGTTAATTCTAATTACAATAAAGGTGACTTTATTCAACAAATATTTAAAAATCACAGTTTGTACTAACCATTATGCTATTGGATTAGATTATAATGATGTAAATAATATATATTCTCAATTATCTCAGAGTCAATGGTAAAACAGTGAATAATCAGTTTTAACATTTTTTTGAGAGCATGAGGAAATTATTAGAGGTATAAAACAATTTGATACAGTAATATAGCACACTTAGTTTGATCTTGGATAGGATCATGGAAAGACTACCAAAAACATGGATGTGATGTCTCAAACCCCACCACCCAGGATTTTTATTGCTCATTCAGTCAATATTTCTTTACTTGTACTCTTATATTTACTATTTTTATTGTTTGTCCTCTATCCTGCACAGCTTCCCCCATATGGGACAATTTTTCTCCTTATGAATGTCTCTGCTTCAGTCCACATGTATGTAGTATTTTCTTCAAAAGCAAGCAGGGTTTTGTTTCAAGCCAGCAATGGAATAAAAAAAAAGAAAGAAGAAGAAGAAGCAGTTTTGAAGAGTATTAAGGAAAATTGAAGAGAGGGGAGAAGAAAAATAGTAATAAAAATTACTAATATGCAAATGTAAAGAAGCATGAAGTACAAACATGTGTCTGGGAATACGGCAAAGTAGTTTCACTAAAAGACAGTGTTGGCTTTTCATGCGTGGCTATTACTAGCAAGGCAAGACCTGTAGAGATTATTATATTCTAAGAAATTATTTTGTGGTAAGGTGGTCAATAAGGGAGACATTGCAAGTTTCTGAGAGAGTAAGTAATATGTGGTGTGCCCCGGTTTTAGAAAGGCAGCCCTGAGGCAGAGAGGGGTGGATTCAGAGGGAGACCTTATGCTGTCCGTCTTGAGCTGAGACTGTTTACAAACCCAACTGGCTTATAGAACACTATCAATTTAATTAAAGTTAACATTAGGATTTATCTATAATAATCAATTACCAGAATAAAATAAAAGTTATACAATATATAAATCTATAGAGAAAACTTAAACAAGTTAAACAAGTTTTAATTGTTTGGCTGGATGCAGGCACATTGCCAAATAAACATTGGCAACCCCTTCCTAGGAATGAATTGTGACTACATGGTGTTTACTGACTTTAGAATACCAAAATTAACAATAGTTCATACTGGTGTTCATTTATGTGCCATATCTGTGCTATTTCTTAATGAGAATAGGATTAAGAATATTAATGTCCCCATTTTACATATAAGGTAGTTTGCAAAGTTTTGTAGAGTTAGTACACATGTTCCTTGTCACACAGTGAGACATTGGTGACAAGGAGATCTGAATACAGGGAATCTAAAAACAAAATTCACTCATGCTGTGATCTACATGCCAATGTTATACCAGTATCAACTCCTAGAGCACACTGTGTTCTTCTACATTGTCAACTACACCATTATTGTCATCATCTCAGTTTTCAAGTATTTTCGTCTTCGTTGCCATCATGAACCATACAGGCACACTTTTAAAGGGGCTTCCGTGTGTAAGGCAAGGTGCGGGGAACTCACCACAGCAGCCGCTGTGTTCTGTTGGAATACAGTGGTACAAACTACTCTCTGCTCTTGTAGTCCTGACTGATTTCTGTCAGACAATTCATCCTAGGCAGGGTTAAGGCAGAAGCTCTGTTCTAGTTCAAATTTTGTTTGAGGAGAATGTTGCATTCTCTTTGACTTAGCTTCACAGCTGAGGTACTGAAAGATAGGTGAAAGTGGATACTTTTTAATTTTCTCAGTTTTGAAGTGATGAAAGAGAGGCAGGAATGGAAGATGAGAGTTTCCAGGAAGTATGACGTATTGTAAAAAGATAAAAGGTGGTGGGTATTAACAGAGCGTGTCAACGCCTGCACACAAATCACGGCCCTGCCTTAGGTAGCGTAATTGGCCATTTGGTTAGCCTGGGACTGTCCAAGTCTTGACACTGGAAGTTCCAGATCTTAGGAAACCCCTCAGTCTCAGACAAATTGGGACAATTGGTCACGCTAGGACACCTGAACCCAACGCACTGTCTGTTTCCGAGAACCCAGACCTACCTAAACTCCCACAGCACTTCATTCTCTCAGTTGGGGAAGAGATAATTTTTCAAATTCAACTTTGAACTTACCACTTTTCTTATTCCAGAGTTTATTATAAATGCTTATATATGGAAGGTAGAATGTGCACACTAAATGAGTAACTGAAAGTCTTGTACAGTCTGTACCTCTGAGAGGAGGTTAAGCAAGAGGAGGTTAAGCAATTTAGAGCATCCTCAGACAATGAGAAGTTTTGAGAGCTAATTTAAAAGCCTCTTATCTAGCTAAAACTTTGTTAATTAAATAAAGGAGATATTCTAAAACAATTTCCCCAAAATATTAAGTGTCCCCATGTCTTGGTAACAGTATATTAACCTAACTTTAGTTGATTTCTTCTAAACTCCAGAAGTTTGTGCATATTTTATAGGAAAAAATTTAAAAAGAAGGCAAGCATTGTAAATATATATATATATATATCATCAAATAGCTATCTCCTGTTTTTAATTAAATTATAATCCATGGATGGATTTTCTCTCATGATATGGCAAAGAAAAAATTAAATATGTTACTTGGTTCATAAATATCTCTACTCAGGCCATGATTTTATGGTAACCCTAACAATTAGACAGTATGTCCACAAATACTCACTTGAGTTCTCTGCAGGGCATTGCCATGTTCAAATGATGACCTGTATTAAATCACTGGAAAAAAACCCAGAAAATAAAGACAGTAGCTCCTGTCAGTTTGCTATCAAAGTATCTCATTCATGCTTCCTTAAGTATTGATTTCTTTATAATTAAAATCACTGAGAAAACATGGTTTCTGACTCAAGTACAAAGGGCCCCAGGGAATAGCATCTTGAACCGATTTCTTAATAGTTACATTAAAAGACCCTCAGAGGAACAATTAAAACTACCCTACACTGATTACTAATTATGATGTGGAATAACTTCATCTTTGTGTGTCGTCATTACTCTATGAAAACCAAAAGGTATCCCAAGATAATATCTTCATGGAGTAAGAACCCTGAATAATGAGAATGTAGATGGGGGATTCATAGAATGAAAGGATGGACATTTTTATAAAAACAGTTACATCTGCCTGGGAAAGCTCACTATCCAAAAATAAATTAAGACAGTGTTAAAAGAAAAACTTTAGACAAACTAAACAGAGTTTAATTGAACATTAACAACAAAAAAATTTGAACCAGGTAGTACTCAGTACCAAAAACAGTGGAGAGAGCTTCCTTCTGCAATGTGTCCAGGTAGTTTTATAGCCTGAGTAATGGAAATGGCTTGGGAAATAGGCTGATTGGCTGCAGTTCCCCATTCATCTTACTTGGACATGTTTTGGCAACTTTTAGCCTATGATTGGCTGAAGGTTAGACTGCTGTTATTGGCTGTGACTTTGCTACTTGTTATAAGAGTATACTTATAAGAGTTTAGGTTGCAGGTTGTTTACACATTAAGTTAGGTTACAGTTGACTATGTATGGAAGCAGCTTTTGGTCAAACTTAGTTCAGTTTAACAAGAGGAAAGGGTGGCAGGAAATGAATTCTAAGATGAAGGCCAAAGCAAAGTCTGTAGAAGTTTATTTAGTCCCTTACACTGTGAGGGAGAAGGGGTTTACAAATAAACTATGGGATGAAATTTGGTTTTGGTTGATGAATATAACACGCAAACCCTTCAGCTACATTTTCTTCTGACTCGTTTGAAAATCTTTCATCTTTTTGGTGTCGCTTATGCGTTCAATGCATACATACAACTCATCTGTGTGATGTACTCATAATGAAGTAACATCTTCATCTCTTTTGTTGAATAGTCTTGTAGTTTAAAATGTCCATTGAATTCAAATACATATTTTCACGTTTACCCTATAAGCTTCTTTCACCTATTTATTCATCTTAGAGAAAAGATATGTGGATGAATATTAGATCATTTTAACAACTTTTTAAAGCTGCCAGGCAGTGATCTAAATGCTTATTTAATATTTATGGTAAGCATAGTTTTGCTAAATATTAGTTAAGTTTATCAAACTATCAATAAGAATGCAAGAATATTCTATCAATAAGAATGCAGAAATCATATGTAGCTGTAGTCACGTGGCCAAGTAGAAATTAAATGCTTTGCCTTTAAAAAGTGTATGTTGTTGAATTAGTTAATATAATTTACCTTGCTTAGTCATATTTTTAACAAGTAAAATAACCTACTCCCTTTCATAGTGATAAAAATTATTGTCAACATATCACTTTGAACAAATACATTAAAATAATATAGAACAATTCAAGGAGCAATGATTGGACAATGAATCAGAATAACCTGAAATTAAAAGTCTGTGTAAGCATTTGGAGAGCAGGATATTTGCTGAAAAGAAATACTAGAACACATGAGCCAGTTATTAAGTCTCTTTGGTCCAAACCCACCTCTGTGCACTGATTTTGGACGTTGACTTGGTTGACACTGGGACCACATTGTTGCTAGCCTGCAGCCAACATGTGATTTCTGCCAGTATGGGGCAATAGAGGAAGACTGAAGGTCAGAGGATAAAAAACAGTCCTCTTCCACTTTGCTTCTCCTGGTCTTTGTCTCTGCAGAAAGTTGTAGTAGTTCTAGTATTTTGATTTTTGATTTAAAATACCCCAGTATGATTTGAATTTGTTTCATTCTTCTTTTGAATCTGTCCAGTTAAGTCATACATAATTTGAAGTTATCCTATTATATGCACAGAGAAGTGGTTTTATTATATATTTGCAGTGGAAGGGCAAGTTTCTTCTTTATGTTTTGAAATGTTGCCTCCCTTAGCTATGTATTGTGATAGGATAACTACACCAACTTTCTTTTAATTTTTCATAATATATTTTTTCCATTCTTATATAGGCATTTTTTGTCTATTTGAAAATATGTTAAGTGTAATACAGTTTTGTTTTCTAACAGAATCTTTCAATTTTAGTATTTTAATTCCAGCACTTTATTTTCATTAAGTTTAATTTCTAATATATTTGTTTTTACTTTATGAATATTTCTTCTATTTGAAATCCACTAGAATTCCATTTCCATTTGTTTTATGTTTTCTCTCTTCTTTCTTTTTTCATTTTGATTAATGTTTTATCATTCTAATTTTTCCTCCTATTAGCTGAGTAGTTATGCATTCTTTTACATTGATTTGAAGCACTTGAGATGATAACATGCATTTTTGACGTTTACAGCTTAGCAGAAATGATTTATTTTACCATTGTCTCAGAGATGTTTAGCTTTTAGAATACTATTTTAGTCCCTTTTAACTTTGTGGTTTTTTTTTTTTTTTTTTTTTACAGTTTTTTTTTTAATTTTTTTAATTTTTTTTAATTTTGGCATATTATGGGGGTACAGATTTTAAGGTTTCAATAAATGCCCATTTCCCCCCCTCCCCCCAAAAGTCTGAGTCTCCATCATGACCATCCCCCAGATGGTGCACATCTCATTCATTATGTATGTATATACCCGCCCCCCTCCCCCCTCCCACCTGCCCAATACCCTATTACTGTAGTACCTATGTGTCCACTTAGGTGCTACTCAGTTAATACCAGTTTGCTGGAGAATATATCTGGTGCTTGTTTTTCCATTCTTGGGATACTTCACTTAGTAGTATGGGTTCCAGCTCTAACCAGGAAAATATAAGATGTGCTATATCACCATTGTTTCTTAGAGCTGAATAGTACTCCATGGTATACATATACCACATTTTATTAATCCATTCTTGGATTGATGGGCACTTGGGCTGTTTCCACAGCCTTGCAATTATGAATTGTGCTGCTATAAACATTCGAGTGCAGGTGTCTTTTTTGTAGAGTGTCACTGGATCATTTGGGTAGATGCCCAGCAATGGGATTGCTGGATCAAATGGTAGATTCACTTGTATCGCTTTAAGGTATCTCCATATTGCTTTCCACAGAGGTTGAACTTTGTGTTTTTTTATGTTGGATTTTAATTGTACACATAATTCAAATTCTGCCACCCGTGACTTTCCTTGCTTATGCAGTCAGTACTCTTTGACACACGCCCTTATGTTTGCTGTTTTCATTATTCTTCCTTTCTCCTGCATGTCTTTCCCCTTGTAGGACCATTTTTCTGCTCCCAAATAACTATGCTTGTAACGCAGACCTTCAGGTTTGATGATAACAAATTCTCTTATTTTTTATGTTTGGAACATTTTTATGTTGTTTTTACTTTTGGAAATTATGTTTTCGGGGTATATAATTTCAACTTGCCTGTTATTTGTCACATTAAAGATATACCTAAGTTGTCTTATGGCATTCACAGTTTGTACCGAGAAGTCAGCTGTCGATAATATTGGTGCTGCTTTGAACAAAATGTGTTCTTCCCATCTTTCTGCGTTTAATATTTTCAGCAATTTTATTATGATGTCACTAGAATGTAATTTTGCTTTTCTTTGTCTTGTTTGAGGCTTGTCACTAATATTTATCAATCATTTCCTTTCCTATGTTGCTTCTTCCCGCCCTGCCTCCTATATCTATGCTCCGCCCAGAGTGCGCACAGCCCGCATGCTAGAACTTTCGCTGTTGCACGGCTGCGGCCGCTTCCCCTGCGAGTCCCTCCAGTGGAAGGGGCAGTTCAGCCCTCGCATGGCCCAAACTCAGATTTCTAGTCCTGAGAAAGGCTGTGGGTGGATACAGGGGCTGCAGCTTTCCGTTACACCAGATGGTGACGGCAGGTGGGAACTCCGTCCAGGGCCTTGGACGTCAAGGGGCAGCTTGCTCCTGACGGGGGCAGGGCTGCGTGCATGTGGCCGGTGGGCAGCTCCTTGGGATGGGCGGACAGGCGTGAGGGTCTCCACGCTGCATCTGCCGGATGGGTCGTGGCGTCATGCCCCCTCCTGTCGCCAGAGGTCCTAGAGACTCTGTGGTATCTTGCCTTGAGATCATCGACCTCGGCTTCCCGGCAGAAGTGAGACCCTGCGCCTCACCCTGGGTAAGGTACTTTCTCTTTGGCCCAGTTTCCCCTCTGGGAGTAGGTTTGGTCCCGGAAGCCCCTTCATGTGTGCATTATGGAATTGGGCGGCCTGGGAGAAGAGGCCCACTGCCCTGCTGCTTCCAGGGTCTTCTGCAGCCCTCCCATCACCACCACCAGGAGTGCAGTTTAGTTTGGGGGCTGAGGTTCCCACTCACATATGATTTCAGCCCCACTGGGCATGTTCAGTTTTTCCATTCACTTGCATTCTTTGCTCTAGATGCAAGCCAACAAGTGGCCATGGTTGGAGCTGAGTAGAATAATATGGATGATATATTATAACTTTACTAATACAAAAACCATCTAAAGCAAAGGACTTTATGCAGTAGGCCTCTGTAACTTATGTAGGACACAATTAAAAAATATCCAGAGGGTGGAGCAAGATGGCAGAGGAGAAAAACCGCCAGAGTGTCTGCAAAATAGATTTTAGAAGAAAGTAGAAGAAATAAGCAAGCAGACAAGCATACATAGGACGAGGGTCTGAGGGAAGGGTACCCAAGACAATGGGAGACTCACTCCCAGACCTGCCCTCACTGAGGTGGAGAATAAGGACACACCTGGGAGTTACAGGGCACCACCTACCATGTGAGGCACAAGAGTGCCCCTCTAGAAGATCAAGAGCTGGTTACAGCACCCCAAAACAACAGTGTATCCGGCTCCTTCCAGCAAGCACCACCTACTGACAGGGAGGTCATTCTGCACACCCTTTTACTGCATCTACTGACTCATCATACAGGGTGTGGTTGAATTTCACCCACAAACACCACCTACTGGCTCAGATACTAAATAGGGCATGTCATTATTCAAATAAAAATCTAAAGGTAAGAAGCAAAAACTGATCCATGTGGGAAGAAATCAGTGAGGGAACTCTGGAAGCATGAAGACTCAAATGGAAAGCACACCCCCAAAGAGGAACACCAGCTCTCTAGAAATGGACATCAACCAAAATCAGACCACTAAAATGACATTAGAAGAATTTCAAATATGTATTGTAATAAAACTCAATGATATGCAAGAAAATGGATAACCAACACAAACCACAAAAAAAGCCAAGATCTGGAAGAAAAATTCACTAAAGAAATTGAAATATTAAAGAAAAAAATCAAACTGAACTCCTAGAAATGAAGAATATATTCAGGGAACTACAAAACACAGTGGAAAGCCTCAAGAACAGGGTACATAAAACAGAAGAAAGAATCTCGGGGATTGAAGATAGCACCTTCCAATTAAATAAGTCGGTCACAGAGATAGAGCAGAGAAACAAGAGAAAAGAGAAAAGCCTACAAGAAATGTGCGATTATGTGAAGTAACATAATGTGAGGGTTCTGGGAATGCCAGAAGGGGAAGAAGAAAACACACAAGGGTTGGATAAGCTATTTGAAGCTATTTGATAATAGAGTAAAATTCCCCAGGCCTTGCTGAAAATCTCAATATCCAAGTACAAGAAGCTCAAAGGACCCCTGGGAAATTCGATGCAAACAGGAAGATGTCATGACATGCAGTCATCACACTGACCAAAATATCAACTAAAGAGGCCCTTCTATGAGCTATAAGGCAAAAGAAGCAAGTAACATACAAATGAAAGCCAATCCAAATAACGCCAGACTTCTCTACTGAAACCTTACAAGCAAGGAGAGACTAGGGCCCCATTCTCACTCTTCTGAAACAAAATAATGCTCAGCCTATAATCTTGTACCCTGCAAAACTAAGTTGTGTAGATGAAGGAGAAGTAAAGAAAAAAAAAATCTCAGATAAACAAAGACTGAAGGAATTCCTCAAGACAAGACCAGCTCTCCAAGAAGTACTCAAAACAGTGTTACCCATGGATCAGCACAATAAACTGTCATGAATCTAAAAGCACTCAAAAGCCAAAGATAAAAGGCCAGATACCACAATAGCTCAAGAGAGAAAACAAAGCAACAAAATTTAACCCAACAGAATGAACAGAAATTTGCCCCACAAATCAGTTCTCTTAATAGATGTCAATGGCTTGATCTCCCTACTCAAGGGACATAGGCTGGCGGAATGGATAAAAAAATATAAGCCAAGTCTTCTATCTTCAGGAAACACATTTAACTTACAAGCATGCATTTAGACTAGAGGTAAAGAGTTGGAGAACAATATTTCAAGAAAATGGAAGCCATAAGAAGGCTGGCGTGGCATTTTTGATTTCAGATAACTTAGTTTTTAAATCAACAAAAGCATGCCGAAATAAAAAAAAAATAATAAAAAAATAAATAAAAATATGGAAGTGTAAAAAAAAATAAATACATAAATAAATAAATAAATAAACAAAAGTAATAAAACACAAAGTCACTAATAACGGTGAAGGGTATAGTTCAACAAGAAGACATAACAATTCTAAATATGTATGCACCCAACCTAGGTGCACCCAGATTCATAAAGCAAACTCTACTTGATCTAAACAAATGGATAAATAACAACACCATAAAAGCCAGAGACTTTAACACCCACTGACAGCACAGGACAGATCCTCCAAACAGAAAATAAACAAAGCAATAATGGACTTAAAAAGAACCCTAGAACAAATGGGCCTAACTGACATTTACAGTACATTTTACCCCAGATCCACTGAATATATGTTTTTCTCATCAGCTCATGGAACATTCTCTTAGATTGACTATATCCTAGGACACAAAGCATGTCTCAAAAAATTTTAAAAAATAGAAATTATACCATGTACCTTTTCAGTTCACAGGAGAATAAAAGTAGAAATCAACCCTAACAGGAACTCTCATTTCTACACAAAGTAGTGGAAACTAAACAACCTTCTGCTGAATGATCACCTTCATAAACAAGGAAATCAAGACGGAAATCAAAAGATTCTTTGAACTAAATGACAAAAGAGACACAAGTTATCAAAACCTCTGGGACACAGCTAAAGCAGTGCTGAGAGGAATGTTTATTTCAATAAATGCCTATATCCAAAATCAAAAAGATCACAAATAGACAAACTAATGAATCGACTCAAAAAGCTGGAAAAAGAAGAACAGACTGACCACAAACCCAGCAGAAGAAGTGAAATCATTAAGATCAAATCAGAACTAAATGAAATTGAAAAAAGGGAAACTATATGGAAGATTAATAAAACAAAAAGTTGGTTCTTTGAAAAATAAACAGAATTGACATGTTGTTGGCTAGACCAATGAAAAGCAGAAAAGCAAGATTTCTAATAAGCTCCATCAGGAAAAATAAAGGAGAAATTACAACTGATGCCATGGAGATACAATATAATTTATGAATACTACAAAATGTATGAATATTACAAATTTATGAATACTACAATTATATGTAGTATTCATATAATTTATGAATACTACAATATTCCACAAACTGGAAAATTTAGAGGAAATGAACAAATTCTTAGAAACACACAGCCTCCCTAGGCCCAACCAGGAAGAAGTAGAATTTCTGAACAGATCGATATCAAGTACTGAAATTGAAACAGCAATAAAAAATCTCCCTAAAAATAAAATTTCCAGACGTGATGGTTTCAAACCTGAATTTTACCACACCTACAAAGAAGATCTGGTGCCTATCCTGCAGAAATTATTCCACAACATGAAGGATGGGAACCTCCCCAACACATTTTATGAAGCCAACATAACCCTGATACCAAAACCAAGAAAGAATGCAACAAAAAAGAAAACTACAGACCAATATCACTTATGAATATAGATGCAAAAATTCTCAACAAAATCCTCGCTAACCAAATCCAGATGCTTATCAAAAAAATAATCCATCACAACCAAGTGGGCTTCATCCCAGAGATCCAGGGAAGGTTCAACATACAGAAATCTATAAATGTAGTTCACCATATAAACAGAAGCAAAAACAAAGACTATATGATCTTCTCAATAGACAAAGAAAAAACATTTGACAAAATTCAACACCCTTTTATGATCAAAACACTTAACACAATAGGCATAGATAGGGCTTACCTAAAAATTATACAAGCCATATATGACAAACCCGCAGCCAACACCATACTGAATGGGGAAAAATTGAAAGCATTCCCACTCAGAACTGGAATGAGGCAAGGTTTCCCATTATCTCCACATCTATTCAATGTAGTGCTGGAAGCCCTTGCTATAGCAAGCAGACAAGACAGTGGAATTAAGGACGTCCAAATTGGAGCAGAAGAGATCAAACCCTCACTATTTGCTGATGATACGATTATATCTAGAAAACTCCAAGGATTCAACCATGAGACTCCTTGAATTGATAAATGAATTCAGTAAAGTCTCAGGATACAAAATCAATACACACAAATCAGAGGCATTCATATACATCAATAATAGTCAAAGTGAGAACCAAATCAACCAAGACTCAATATCCTTCACAATAGCAACAAAGAAAATAAAGTACCTACAATATATTTAACCAAGAAATAAAAGACCTCTACAGGGAGAACTATTAAACACTAAGGAATGAAATAACAGAGGATGTAAACACATAGAACACCATACCATGCTTGCGGGTCAGCAGAATCAACATTGTTAAAATGTCTATACTACCGAAAGTGATCTACAGAGTCAATGCAATCCCTTTTAAAATGCCTTCATCATTTTTCACAGATATAGAAAAAATAATTTTACACTTTGTATAGAACCAGAGGAGACTCCATATAGCAAAAGCAATTCTAGGCAATAAAAGCAAAATGTGAGGTATTAATTTACCAGACTTCAAACTGTACTACAAGGCTATAGTAATTAAAACATCTTGAGACTGGCACAAGAACAGGGACATTGACCAGTGGAACAGAACAGAGAACCCAGATATAAAACCATCCTCATATAGCCATCTAATCTTTGACAAAGCAGACAAAAATATACAATGGGGAAAATAATCCTTATTCAATAAATGGTGCTGGGAAAACTGGATAGCCACATGTAGAAAACTGACCCAGGATCCAAACTCTTCACCTCTCACAAAAATCAACTCATGCTGGTTAACAGACTTAAACCTAAGATAAGAAACTATTAGAATCCTAGAGGAAAACGTTGGAAATACCCTTCTAGACATTGGCCTAGGCAGAGAATGAAAAAGACCACAAAGGCAATCACAGCATCAACAAAAATAAATAAATTGGACCTGATAAAATTAAAAAGCTTGTGCACAGCCAAAGAAATTTTCATGAGAGCCAACAGGTAACCTATAGGATGGGAAGAAATTTTCATAAGCTACACATCTGACAAAGGGCAGAGAACTAGAATCTATTTAGGACTCAGGAAAATCATCAAGGAAAAATCAAACAACCCTATCAAAAAGTGGGCAATGAACAGAAACTTACCAAAAGAAAGCAGAAT
Organism: Microcebus murinus; assembly: GCF_040939455.1. NCBI lineage: Eukaryota > Metazoa > Chordata > Mammalia > Primates > Cheirogaleidae > Microcebus > Microcebus murinus. The sequence continues at coordinate 4,085,344 of NC_134116.1, read as the reverse complement.
TATGGCCAACAAACATAAAAAATTTCTCAGCATCTCTAATCATCAGGGAAATGCAGATCAAAACCACAATGAGATATCACTTATCTCCAATGAGAATGGCCTTTATTAACAAGTCCCAAAACAATAAATGTTGGCGTGAATGTGGAGAGATAGGAACACTCCTACATTGCTGGTGGAACTGCAAACTAGTTCAACCTCTGTGGAAAGCAATATGGAGATATCTCAAACAGATACAAGTAGATCTACCATTTGATCCAGGTATACCACTACTGGGCATCTACCCAAAAGATCAAAAGTCACTGTATGAAAAAGACACCTCCACTCGAATGTTTATAGCAGCACAATTCACAATTGCAAAGCTGCGGAAACAACCGAAGTCCCCATCAATTCATGAGTGGATTAATAAAATGTGGTATATGTATACCATGGAATACTACTCAGCTTTCAGAAACAATGGTGATATAGCATCTCTTGTATATTCCTAGATACAGCTGGAACCTATTTTATTAAGTGAAGTATCTTAAGAATGGAAAAACAAACACCACATGTACCCACCAGCAAATTGGTATTAACGGATCAACACCTAAGTGGACATATAGGAGTAACATTTATCGGGTGTCGGGAGGGTGGGAGGGGGGAAGAAGGGAAGGGTATATACAACCACAACGAGTAAGATGTGCAACGTTTGGGGGATGGACACTCTTGAAGCTCTTACTCGAGGGGGGGCATGGGCAAAATATGTAACCTTAACACTTGTGCCCCCATAATACTGCCCCCCAAAAGGCTAATGTATTTGTAAAAATGTTGGGCATTTATAAGTTTTTCTGCTAAAAAGCATACTGGTATAGTTTTCAGATTGATGCAGAAAGAGCAGAAGTAGAACTAACTGTTCCTTTTCTTTAAGAAGACACAAGAGGATCAATGCCCTCATGGAAACAGTCCTGGGAGTAGTATATTGGGCTTGAAAAGCTCGTTAAATAAAAATGTGTCAGGTTTTCTTAGAAACCAGGAGCCAATTCAGGGAACTAATTTTAAAATACATTCCTAGTATTGCCAGCTCCTCTGAGGACCCTAATCCTTTTGGAAACTGAGCTAAAAATTAAAAAAGTAGCAACTATGTCAGGAGCCAAGTAAAGTGCCTTGAATAGTTTGTGGACTCTGTGCTGTATTTTCATATGTTTAACTGTTTTGTTTCTAAAAGTAGCTATTAGTTTTCTCTGGTCATTCCTTCTGTGGCCAGTCTTTGATGTGGGGGTAGGAGTAAGGGATTAAGTGGAATATCACTTCCTAATTTCTAGGAGACCTAACTCATCTCACTGATTTTTTACAACTCAGTAGCTCTATGGGCTCGTAAGTATAACTTTTGCTCTTCTTATATCTCCTCTCTCTTCCTTGCTTCTGTAAATTGCTGCCAAATTCAAAGTGGGTGGTGGACAGGTTCTGTAGTGGGAAAGGTGGTTAAAGGAGAGGGAAGTTGATGCTTAAATCATTTCAATTTTCTTTCCCTATCTTCCATACCCTCGGGCAGTCTTGCCTTTCAGAGCAGTATCCATATTTGCAAAACAGCTCTGCCAGAGTTTGAGAGTGTGGAAGGTGGGGAATGGACTGTGAACTTGATGGATTTCTAAGGAAATCAAATCTGAGCCTTTTGTTTGTTTGGCGCCATGCCACTTCAGCCAGCCATGTCAGCTGAACCAGCCATACCAAGAATTGATTTAGCACTTGGAGGTTATCATATCCTCACCCTGTTTTAGAAAAGAGAAAGCTGAGAAACAGCAGCTTCCCCAAGGATAACCAACAAATCAAGAGCAGGGCTAAAAATAAAAGAACTCATAGCCCTAGAGTCACCCTAACCTGTAAAGCCCCTTGCTTTTTCACTATTTAATGAATGATGTACATATCTTCTTCATTCGTTTATTCAATAAATATTTAATCAGGGATTACTACACCTTAGGCATTGTGTTGTGTATACAGTGGTGATAGTGTTATAGAGGAAAAGAACTGGGAGTGAGATTAATTGAGGAACAGGCTTGGAAGTCACTCTTATCTGAGTGTTATTCATGATCCAAAATCAAAGGACAAATTGAGTCATTTTACATGGTCAGATAAATTGGTGCTCCAGGCTTAGGACAGAAGGGATATGCTGGCCTTGGAGTGACTGGAGACTGCTAGGAAAAAGGGGTCTGCAAGCTGAGAAACCTCTGCCCACCCTCCCCTAGCATTCAAGAGAAATGCTCCTCACATGGGCAACAGTTTATAATAGGGAAAAGTCTTGACCTCAACTGGAATATGACTTCCCCCACCTTTGAAAAACTGAGGTTGAGGATGTGGCTAAACTGTGTCACAAAGAAGAAAGCCAATGCATTTCTGAGCTCCTCAGCTCTGTCCCAAGAATAGACAGTTCATCTTCTCTGTGAAAAATGACTTCTGGGGAATTGGAAGCAATGAAATCTTCATGACAGGCCCCAAGGACAAGGCTCAGACAGGCTCTGGCTAGCTGAACACACGAAGGTTCATGCCCGGTGCTGCACCTGGAGAGGCCACGGGAGCGCCACGCTGCTTCCCACATATCTCTCCACCTGCATCCTCTGTAATATCCTTTATTATAAGCTGGTATACGTTTCCCTGAGTACTGTGAGCCCCTCCAGCGAATTACTTGAACCCGAAGAGGGTTGGTCAGAAGTTCTGGAGGACTAGACTTGCAATTAGTGTGGGGGGAAGGGGCAGTCTTGGGGACTGAGCCCTCAACTTGTGGATCTGATCTATCTCTAGGTAGTGTCAGAATTGAATTGGAGGACACCAGTTGCTTCCCCATCCCTTTGTTCACAGAACTCCTGTGTTCTTTGTGTGGCATAAGAGCAGAAGAAAACACAGTTGAGTTTTTCTAAACACCTGGTAAAACCTGGATAAAGGCCCCAGACCAGCACTGAGGATTCCAGACTCCACGCCTACTCCCACACCAGGCTGTCCCCAGGGTCTAGGATGATTCCAGTGGCCCTTTATCGTAGGGGCTAGCCAGAAGCCTGGGCCATAGGGACCAGACTGGGGCCTGAGGCTATGGGGACAAGTCTGAGGTCTAGGTGTGTAGATATTGTCCTGGAGACTAGATTTGCTAGGACTTTCCTGGATTCTGGGGTTGTGGGGGATGGTCTGAAGTATGGGACCACAGGTGCTGGCAAGACACTGGGCAGTCCTGAAGCCTGTGTTCCTGCATGCTGGTCTGGCGCCTCATTCTATATATCTGATATTTTGTATTCTTGACCTACATTTTCCCATTTTTTCTCCCCATCCCCTACTAACCACTACTAACCACTACTAACCACTGTTTCATTCTTTCTGTGTACATAAGCTCTTTTTCAAAAAAAGTCCACATGGAAATGAGACCATGCAATCATTTTCTTTCTGTGTCTGGCATATTTGACTTAGCATAATGTTCTCCTGGTCCATCTACGTTGTGACAAATAGCAGAATCTCTATTTGTAAGGCTTAATAGATTCCATTGTGTGTATGTACCACAATTTCTTTATTCATTCAACTGTTGATGGGCACTTAGGTTGCTTTTGTATCTTGGCTATTGTGAAGAGTGCTACAGTAAACATGAGTGTGGAGATATTTCTTTGATATACTGATTTCCTTTCTTTTGGTTATATACCAAGCAGTTTGATTGCTGGATCATATATTTAATATGTCCATGTGATCTTCCTGATGAAATTTTATATTATATGATAAAGTTAAAAAAATTCCAGTGAAGTTTTGAATTGTACTAAATTTATACATAAATTTTTATTCTGTATAAGAATCCATCCATACAGCAACATAAGTGAAATTGGAGGTCATTATGTTAAGTAAAATAAGCCAGGCACAAAAAAGTAAATATCACGTGTTCTCAGTCATATGTGGTAGCTAAAAAGTTAATCTCATGGAGGTAGTGAGTACAATGAAGGTTACCAGAGGCTAAGAAGGGGGGTGTGGAATGAAAAGAGGTTGGTTAATGGTACAAATATACAGTTAGATGCAATAAGTTCTAGTGTTTGATAGCATGGTAGGGTGACTATAGATAACAATAATTTATTGTATAATACATTTCAAAGTAGCTGAAAGAGAAGATTTAAATGTTACCAATACAAATAAATGACAAATGTTTGAAATGGGGACTCTAATTATCCTGATTTGATTATTATACACTGTACTCTTGTGGCAAAATGTCACATGTACCCCATAAATACATATAGTTATTATACTTCAGTAAAATAATGAAATAAGTAAAAGTCAAAAGAGAAAAAGGAAGATTATGTGAGAATAACGAGGATAAAATTTGATGATGTTCATTTATAAAGAACAAATTTTCTGCACTGTGTTAAAGTATTAAATAAAAATAAATAAATAAGGAAATACAAATAAAAAATAAAGTACAGTTTAAACATGCAATTATAAAAATGTTAGTACTAGTGAAGAAAAAATAAAATAAAATGAAAGAAATGGAAATTTAAGCCCAGAAATAGACTATAGTATCCATGATGTTTAAGTATTTGATCATTTATACATTTAAAATTAATAAAATTATCTAAAAAGAAATTGTTGTGGAATAACTAATTAATCCGTTGGGGCCCAATAACTTCATATTAAAACCAGACTCCCTGACTAAAATCAGTTATAAAACCATCCTCATATAGCCAAGTAATCTTTGACAAAGCAGACAAAAACATAAACTGGGAAAAAGAATCCTTATTCAATAAATGGTGCTGGGAAAACTGGATAGCCACATGTAGAAGACTGAAACAAGACCCACACCTTTCACCTCTCACAAAAATCAACTCACGCTGGGTAACACACTTGAACCTTAGGTGTGAAACTATTAGAATTCTAGAGGAAAATGTTGGAAATACTCTTCTAGACATTGGCCTAGACAAAGAATTTATGAAGAAGACCCCAAAGGCAATCACAACAGCAACAAAAATAAACCAATGGGACCTGATCAAGTTAAAAGCTTCTGCACAGCCAAAGAAAGTGTCAAGAGAGCAAATAGACAACCACAGAATCGGAGAAAATTTTTGCAAGCTACACATCTGATACAGGGCTGATAACTAGAATCTATTTAGATCTTAGGAGTATCAGCAAGAAAAAATCAAACAACCCTATCAAAAAATGGGCAAAGGACATGAACAGAAACTTCTCAAAAGAAGACAGAATAATGGCCAACAAACATATGAAAAAATGCTCAACATCTCTAATCATCAGGGAAATGCAAATCAAAACCACAATGAGATATCACTTAACCCCAGTGAGCATGGCCTTTATCAAAAAATCTCCAAACAATAAATGCTGGCGTGGTTGCGGAGAGAGAGGAACACTCCTACACTGCTGGTGGGACTGCAAACTAGTTCAACCTCTGTGGAAAGCAATTTGGAGATACCTTAAAGCGATACAAGTGAATCTACCATTTGATCCAGCAATCCCATTGCTGGGCATCTACCCAAATGATCCAGTGACACTCTACAAAAAAGACACCTGCACTCGAATGTTTATAGCAGCACAATTCATAATTGCAAGGCTGTGGAAACAGCCCAAGTGCCCATCAATCCAAGAATGGATTAATAAAATGTGGTATATGTATACCATGGAGTACTATTCAGCTCTAAGAAACAATGGTGATATAGCACATCTTATATTTTCCTGGTTAGAGCTGGAACCCATACTACTAAGTGAAGTATCCCAAGAATGGAAAAACAAGCACCAGATATATTCTCCAGCAAACTGGTATTAACTGAGTAGCACCTAAGTGGACACATAGGTACTACAGTAATAGGGTATTGGGCAGGTGGGAGGGGGGAGGGGGGCGGGTATATACATACATAATGAGTGAGATGTGCACCATCTGGGGGATGGTCATGATGGAGACTCAGACTTTTGGGGGGAGGGGGGAAATGGGCATTTATTGAAACCTTAAAATCTGTACCCCCATAATATGTCAAAATAAAAAAAAATTTAAAAAAAAAAAAAAAGAAAAGAAAAACTCTCTGGCCACTCCTCTCTACCAGGAGGGCCAGGGTGATTCCTCATCACCAAAGATAACTCCGGACTCTTATCAGCCCAGAGAAGGCACTGGAGGAATCCACGTAGCAAATCTTGCTAAAGTAACCCTTATCTTCCATCGGTTTCCCAATATATTTGCCCTCCCACAATCTGCCACCCCTGAGACCTCAAAGTTCATGATTTTTTTGTGTTAAAATGTTACATAAGCCCCCAAGTTCTAATCATCCCTTTGAGTCACTCATCCTTAGATTCTCCCATGTGCCTGTGTGATGCACTTTTGTTTTTCTCTTGTTAATCTGTCTTGTAGAGCTAGCTCTGTGGGTCCCAGACAATGAACATAAGATGAGTAGAAGAAAAAGATTTTTCTTTTCTACAGTAGTAAAGAAAACTATATTATAAAGTAATTATTCTAATGACAGCAAAGTCAGTGAGAGAGAACAATAAGAAATACAAATAAAATAAAATAGAAGATGCTCCTTCGCAATAAATGCTAAGTAATAGATTTCAAAAATTTCTTAAGCTAGTATGTTCTGACTTCTGTATCATTCACCAATATATATATAACAACCGTTTTCTAATTCAGGTACCAATTTCAATTGTTAATGCCTTTTGCTATTGTCCAATCATTCTTTTTTAACTAAGTGGTCAAGGAGCAATGATATAAATGTAAACTCATAAGAACAGCCAACAGTAGCCACCATATAGTTGTTAACTTGCCAGTCATAAGTTTACTAGCTAACACAATCTTTATAAAACCTGTTAGCCTCCTCTTATTTTTATCTTACTAGTTTTACAAATGAGAAAACTGAAAGACAAAGAAGCTAAAAAAGTTGTCCAAAGTGAAGCCATGACTATCAATGCAGAGGTCTGACTCAAGAGCCAGAGAACTGTGAACTTGCTACTCTCAGAGACATTTTTATATGTCCATGTGTTATCTGATTGGCAGCTTTAATATAAAATAATTTTATATTTTAATTTATATTCAAACAGAAATCATGGGCCAAAGCTATTTCCAAAATCAACTAGTATGAAGCGATTCTATCTTAACTTTTATGAGTCACATGAATAAAATAGTTATATTAATCATTTTCCAGTTTCAAAATTTAAAAATCACTTTTGATGGGAGGCGGAGCAAGATGGCGGACGAATAACACCGCCAGACAGAGGGTCTCTAGAGAAAAGACCAATTCTAGCAGAAACTAGAGGAAAGAAGCAAGAAGACGAGCATACAGCGGACAAGGGCCGGAAGGAGGGGTACCTGAGACCCCGGGAGACTCCACGGGAGGAGGCTGCGGAGGAGAACTGGAGGCTGAGACCACCGGAGCAGCCCGGAGACCAGCGGCAAGGGTAGGTGGAATTGCTGTTTCCCCTCCCCTGCATTCGGGACTGCTGGCGGGCTCCCCAGTGGGTGGAGAGACCTGCGGACATCAGCCCAGAGACTGCCGCCGCTTGCCAACGGTGAGCCTGTAGCAGACGTGGCACCAGGTTCCCAACTTCCTCCGGGCACCTCCGTGTGCACGGACCCGAGCCGCGCGGCAGGCGCCATATTGCCTCCTCCTCCCCTCCGCCGACCCTACCCGCAGCTGCCCAGAGAGACAATACAGCCACCAGCCGGAGGCACCTCCAGGGAACGGGACCTTCCCGTTTGGGACCCCGCCCGCCCTCCCAGGTGCTGCTGGCACCGTGTTCCCAGGAAAACGGTGCCGACTCAGAGGCTGAGAGACATAGATCCAGCTTGGGCTCCCTGTGGGTGAATTAGGACCGGAAATCCTCTCCCTGGTGGGAATACAGTTTGAACTCTGGGACCCAGAGGTCGGACCTGCAGACCAGATCCCCTGCACCGAGGGCTAGCATTGCCCCGGGCACAGAAGGATTATACGCGAACAGCCTACTGAGGGCTGTGTGCCTCCAGGGGCGGATCGGCGTCCTAGAGGGCAACCCTCCTCCCAGGAGGAGGCTGTGCGCCCAACCCAGGTGGCGTTCCTGTGCAGGGAACCTCCCCGCCGGCACCACAGTCCGGGGAGGCCTGGTGGCTTGTGGTCTGGCCTGCTGGCAGAGGCCCAGGAGTAGCTGCAGAGTTGGGGAGGGTGGAAAGAAGCGAGGCCTGCTGCAGACTGCGGGTCTCAGACAGCCCCACCCCCACACCCAAGCTGAGAACAGAACTTTGACCCCTGCTAACGGCCTGAGGGCAGGCTTACCCAACCCAGCTCCGCCCAGAACGAGAGCTGATAACAGGACTCAAAATCAACACCATAGCCTGTTCCTCCAAGCAAACGCCACCTACTGACAGGGGCGGCATCTTGCACAGCCTTTCCACGGCATCCACTGACTCAATATACAGGGAGTGGTCCAATTTCACCCACAGGCACCACCTAACGCCTCAGAAACTAAACAAGGTGTGTGAATACCCAAACAATAACCTAAGGAAAGAAACAACAACTGATCGACATGGGAAGAAGTCAGCGAAAGAACTCAGGAAATATGAAGAACCAAACGGAAAACACACCCCCAAGGAGGAGCACCAGCCCCCTAGAAACGGACACCGACCAAAATCAGGCAACCAATATGACAGAAAAGGAATTTCGTATGTGGATCATAAGAACACTCACCCAGCTGCAACAACAACTCAATAACCAACACCAAGAAAACACAAAAAACCTCCAAGAAATGGAACAAAGGTTCAACAAAGAGATTGACACAGTGAAGAAAACTTTAACCGAAGTCCTGGAGATGAAGAATCAACTCAGAGAACTACAAAATACTGTGGAAAGTCTCAAGAACAGGGTAGATCAAGCAGAAGAAAGAATCTCAGAGCTTGAAGATAACACCTTCCAATTAAATAAATCAGTCACAGAAATACAGCAGAGAAACAAGAGAAAAGACCAAAGCCTACAAGAGCTGTGGGATTATGTGAAAAAACCTAACGTGAGGGTCATAGGTTTAGCCGAAGGGGAGGAAGACAACACTCAAGGGCTGGACAAGCTTTTTGAAGATATAATAGAGGAAAATTTCCCAGGCCTTGCTCAAAATCTCGATATACAAGTTCAAGAAGCCCAGAGGACCCCTGGGAGATTCAATGCAAACAGGAAGACGTCACGTCATGCAGTCATCAGACTGACCAAAGTATCAACTAAAGAGGCCCTTCTAAGAGCTGTAAGACAAAAGAAGCAAGTGACATACAAGGGAAAGCCAATTCGAATAACATCAGACTTCTCTAATGAGACTTTACAAGCAAGGAGAGACTGGGGCCCCATTCTCACTCTTTTGAAACAAAACAATGCCCAGCCTAGAATATTATTCCCTGCAAAACTAAGCTTCATATATGAAGGAGAAATAAAAACATTCTCAGACAAGCAAAGGCTCAGAGAATTCACCAAGACAAGACCAGCCCTACAAGAAGTACTTAAAACAGCGTTACCCACGGAACATCATAATAATAATCCACGGATATAAAAACAACCAAAACCCAAAGATATTAAAGGCCAGATATTACAATGGCTCAAGACAGAAATCATAGCAACAACATCCAACCCAACAGAATGATCAGTAATCTACCTTACCTATCAGTTCTCTCAATAAATGTGAATGGCTTAAACTCTCCACTCAAGAGACATAGGCTGGCTGAATGGATAAGAAAATACAGGCCAAGTATATGCTGTCTTCAGGAAACACATTTAACCTGCAAGGATGCACATAGACTAAAAATAAAAGGGTGGAGATCAATATTCCAAGCAAATAGAAACCAAAAGAAGGCCGGTGTGGCAGTTCTAATTTCAGACGATTTAGTTTTTAAACCAACAAAAGTAGTAAAAGACAAAGAGGGTCAGTATATAATGGTGAAGGGCACAGTCCAACAAGAGGAGATAACAATTTTAAATATATATGCACCCAACTTAGGTTCACCCAGATTCATAAAGCAAACCTTACTGGAGCTAAGCAAATGGATTAATAGCAACTCCATAATCGCCGGAGATTTCAACACCCCACTGACGGCACGAGACAGATCCTCCAAACAGAAAATTAATAAAGAAATAATGGACTTAAACAAAACTCTAGAACAATTGGGTCTGACAGACATCTACAGAACATTCTACCCAAAATCCACTGAATATACGTTCTTCTCATCAGCTCACGGGACATTCTCTAAGATTGACCATATCCTAGGACACAAAGAAAATCTCAAGAAATTTAAAAAAATAGAAATCATACCATGTATTTTCTCAGATCACAGTGGAATAAAACTAGAAATCAACCCTAACAGAAACTCACATTTCTACACAAAAACGTGGAAATTAAACAACCTCCTACTAAATGATTACTTCGTAAATGAAGAAATCAAGACGGAAATAAAAAACTTCTATGAAGAAAACGACAATGGAGAGACAAGTTATCAACTCCTCTGGGACACAGCTAAAGCAGTTCTGAGAGGAAAGTTTATCTCCATAAATGCCTATAACCAAAAGGCAAGAAGATCACAAATAGACAATCTAATGAAACGACTCAAAGAGCTGGAAAAAGAAGAACAGACCAACCCCAAACCCAGCAGAAGAAGTGAAATCAACAAGATCAAATCAGAACTAAATGAAATTGAAAACAGGAAAGCTATTCAGGAGATTAATAAAACAAAAAGTTGGTTCTTTGAAAAAATAAACAAAATTGACACGCCATTGGCTAAGCTAACGAAAAGCAGAAAAGAGAAATCTCTAATAAGCTCCATCAGGAATGAAAAAGGAGATATCACAACTGATCCCAAAGAGATACAAGATACAATTTATGAATACTACAAAAATCTTTATGCACACAAACTGGAAAATGTGGAGGAAATGGACAAATTTCTAGAAACACACAGCCTCCCTAGGCTCAACCAGGAAGAAATAGATTCCCTGAACAGACCAATCTCAACAGCTGAAATAGAAACAGCAATTAAAAATCTCCCTAAAAAGAAAAGTCCCGGTCCAGATGGCTTCACACCTGAATTTTACCATACTTACAAAGAAGAACTAGTACCTATCTTGCAGAAACTATTCCACAACATCGAGAAGAACGGAAACCTCCCCGACACCTTTTATGAAGCGAATATTACTCTGATACCAAAACCAGGAAAGGATGCAACAAAAAAAGAAAACTACAGACCAATATCCCTAATGAATATAGATGCAAAAATTTTCAACAAAATCTTAGCTAACCGAATCCAGACACTTATCAAAAAAATAATCCACCACGACCAAGTGGGCTTCATCCCAGGGATGCAGGGATGGTTCAACATACGTAAATCTATAAATGCAATTCACCACATAAACAGAAGCAAAAACAAAGACCACATGATTCTTTCAATAGATGCAGAAAAAGCTTTTGACAAAATTCAACACCCTTTCATGATACGAACACTTAAGAAAATAGGCATAGAAGGGACATACCTAAAAATGATACAAGCCATATATGACAGACCCGTAGCCAACATCATACTGAATGGGGAAAGACTGAAATCATTCCCACTTAGAACTGGAACCAGACAAGGCTGCCCACTATCTCCACTTCTGTTCAACATAGTGCTGGAAGTCTTGGCTACAGCAATCAGACAGGAAAATGGAATCAAAGGTATCCAAATAGGGGCAGAAGAGATCAAACTTTCACTGTTTGCTGATGATATGATATTGTATCTAGAAAACCCCAAGGATTCAACCAAGAAACTCCTGGAACTGATCAATGAATTTAGTAAAGTCTCAGGATACAAAATTAATACACAGAAATCAGAGGCATTCATATACGCCAACAACAATCTAATTGAGAACCAAATCAAAGACTCAATTCCCTTCACAATAGCAACAAAGAAATTAAAGTACCTAGGAATATATTTAACCAAAGAGGTAAAAGACCTCTACAGGGAGAACTATGAAACACTGAGGAAGGAAATAGCAGAGGATGTAAACAGATGGAAATCCATACCATGCTCGTGGATCGGCAGACTCAATATCGTCAAAATGTCTATACTACCCAAACTGATCTACAGATTCAATGCAATACCTATTAAAATCCCATCAGCATTCTTCACAGATATAGAAAAAATAATTTTACGCTTCGTATGGAACCAAAGAAGACCCCGAATATCAAGAGCAATTCTAGGCAACAAAAACAAAATGGGAGGCATTAATATGCCAGATATTAAACTATACTACAAAGCTGTAGTAATTAAAACAATATGGTATTGGCACAAAAACAGGAATATTGACCAGTGGAACAGATGTGAGAATCCTGATATAAAACCATCCTCATATAGCCATCTCATCTTTGACAAAGCAGACAAAAACATACGCTGGGGAAAAGAATCCCTCTTCAATAAATGGTGCTGGGAAAACTGGATAGCCACCTGTAGAAGGCTAAAACAGGACCCACACCTTTCACCTCTCACAAAAACCAACTCACGCTGGATAACAGACTTAAACCTAAGATATGAAACTATTAGAACTCTAGAGGAAAAAGTTGGAAACACTCTCCTAGACATCGGCCTGGGCAAAGAGTTTATGAAGAAGTCCCCAAAGGCAATCACAGCAGCAACAAAAATAAATAAATGGGACATGATCAAACTACAAAGCTTCTGCACAGCCAAAGAAATAGTCATGAAAGTAAACAGACAACCTACAGAATGGGAGAAAATTTTTGCATCCTATGCATCCGATAAGGGACTGATAACTAGAATATACTTAGAACTCACGAAAATTAGGAAGAAAAAATCAAATAACCCCATTAAAAAGTGGGCAAAGGACTTGAACAGAAATTTTTCTAAAGAAGACAGAAGAATGGCCAACAAACATATGAAGAAATGCTCAACATCTCTAATCATCAGGGAAATGCAAATCAAAACTACAATGAGATATCACTTAACCCCAGTGAGAATGGCCTTTATCAAAAAATCTCCAAACAATAAATGCTGGCGTGGTTGCGGAGAGATAGGAACACTCCTACACTGCTGGTGGGACTGCAAACTAGTTCAACCTCTGTGGAAAGCAATATGGAGATACCTTAAAGCGATACAAGTGAATCTACCATTTGATCCAGCAATCCCATTGCTGGGCATCTACCCAAATGATCCAGTGACACTCTACAAAAAAGACACCTGCACTCGAATGTTTATAGCAGCACAATTCATAATTGCAAGGCTGTGGAAACAGCCCAAGTGCCCATCAATCAAAGAATGGATTAATAAAATGTGGTATATGTACACCATGGAGTACTATTCAGCTCTAAGAAACAATGGTGATATAGCACACCTTATATTTTCCTGGTTAGAGCTGGAACCCATACTACTAAGTGAAGTATCCCAAGAATGGAAAAACAAGCACCAGATATATTCTCCAGCAAACTGGTATTAACTGAGTAGCACCTAAGTGGACACATAGGTGCTACAGTAATAGGGTATTGGGCAGGTGGGAGGGGGGAGGGGGGCGGGTATATACATACATAGTGGGTGAGATGTGCACCATCTGGGGGATGGTCATGATGGAGACTCAGACTTTTGGGGGGAGGGGGGGAAATGGGCATTTATTGAAACCTTAAAATCTGTACCCCCATAATATGCCAAAATAAAAAAAAATAATTAAAAAAAAAATGTATAAAAAAAAAAAATCACTTTTGATGACTCAAAATTAGAAAATCAATAGAATATAAAGTACCATATCACAAAATGATATTTGCATGTTTTACTTTCAACTGTGATACTCAATTTGTTAGATACATGTTTCAAGTAAACATCACATGTTTACTTGAAACATGTGATGATTATGACCCATATTTAAAAACCTGTATACATTGAGCACAATGTATATTTGAGTGTTTTTATTTATTTTTTATTTTTTTATTTTTATTGTTTTTATTTTGGCATATTATGGGGGTACAGATTTTAAGGTTTCAATAAATGCCCTTTCTCCCCCTCCCCCACAAGTCTGAGTTTCCAGCATGACCATCCCCTAGATGGTGCACATCTCACTTATTATGTATGTATATACCCGCCCCCCTCCCCCCTCCCACCTGCCCAATACCCTATTACTGTAGTACCTATGTGTCCACTTAGGTGGTGCTCAGTTAATACCAGTTTGCTGGTGAGTATATGTGGTGCTTGTTTTTCCATTCTTGGGATACTTCACTTAGTAGTATGGGTTCCAGCTCTAATCAGGAAAATATAAGATGTGCTATATCACCATTGTTTCTTAGAGCTGAATAGTACTCCATGGTATACATATACCACATTTGATTAATCCATTCTTGGATTGATGGGCACTTGGGTTGTTTCCACAGCCTTGCAATTATGAATTGTGCTGCTATAAACATTCGAGTGCAGGTGTCTTTTTTGTAGAGTGTCATTGGATCATTTGGGTAGATGCCCAGCAATGGGATTGCTGGATCAAATGGTAGATTCACTTGTATCGCTTTAAGGTATCTCCATATTGCTTTCCACAGAGGTTGAACTAGTTTGCAGTCCCACCAGCAGTGTAGGAGTGTTCCTCTCTCTCTGCATCCATGCCAGCATTTGTTATTTGGAGACTTTTTGATAAAGGCCATTCTCACTGGAGTTAAGTGATATCTCATTGTGGTTTTGATTTGCATTTCCCTGATGATTAGAGATGTTGAGCATTTTTTCATATGTTTGTTGGCCATTCTTCTGTCTTCTTTAGAAAAGTTTCTGTTCAAGTCCTTTGCCCACTTTTTAATAGGGTTATTTGATTTTTTCTTGCTGATGTTCGTGAGCTCTAAGTATATTCTAGTTATCAGATGCATAGGATGCAAAAATTTTCTCCCATTCTGTAGGTTGTCTGTTTACTTTCACGACTATTTCTTTGGCTGTGCAGAAGCTTTGTAGTTTGATCATGTCCCATTTATTTATTTTTGTTGCTGCTTTGATTGCCTTTGGGGACTTCCTCATAAACTCTTTGCCTAGGCCGATGTCTAGGAGAGTGTTTCCAACATTTTCCTCTAGAATTCTAATAGTTTCATACCTTAGGTTTAAGTCTGTTATCCAGCGTGAGTTGATTTTTGTGAGAGGCGAAAGGTGTGGGTCTTGCTTTAGCCTTCTACAAGTGGCTATCCAGTTTTCCCAGCACCATTTATTGAAAAGGGATTCTTTTCCCCAGTGTATGTTTTTGTCTGCTTTGTCAAAGATTAGATGGCTGTATGAGGAGGGTTTTATATCAGGATTCTCAGATCTGTTCCACTGGTCAATATTCCTATTTTTGTGACAATACAATATTATTTTAATTACTACAGCTTTGTAGTATAGTTTGATATCTGGCATATTAATGCCTCCCATTTTGTTTTTGTTACCTAGAATTGCTTTTGATATTCGGGGTCTTCTTTGATTCCATACAAAGCGTAAAATTATTTTTTCTATATCTGTGAAGAATGCTGATGGGATTTTAATAGGTATTGCATTGAATCTGTAGATCAGTTTGGGTAGTATATACATTTTAATAATGTTGAGTCTGCTGATCCATGAGCATGGAATGGATTTCCATCTGTTTACATCCTCTGCTACTTCCTTCCTCAGTGTTTCATAGTTCTCTCTGTAGAGGTCTTTTACGTCCTTGGTTAAGTATATTCCTAGGTACTTTAATGTCTTTGTTGCTGATGTGAAGGGAATTGAGTCTTTGATTTGGTTCTCAATTTGATTGTTGTTGGCATATATGAATGTCTCTGATTTCTGTGTATTGATTTTGTATCCTGAGACTTTTTTGGTATTACTTCTCCGATGGCCTAAAGGGGACCCAATGCATATGACTTAACAAGAGTTAAAAAAAAATCAGAGAGGTTGTTAATTACTACTCCAATTTCTGCACTTGATATTGGTCTATTCAGGAATTCTGTTACCTCCTAGGTGAACTTAGGGAGTTTGTATGTATCCAGGAATTTGTCCATTTCTTCCTCGTTATGTACTTTTTGGGCATATAGATTTCTATAATAGTCAAACATTATGTTTTGTGTTTCTGTGGTGTCTGTTGTGACCTCCCCTTTTTCGTTTCTCATTGAGTGTATTAGAGTCCTTTCCCTTTGAGTTCTTGTTAGTCTAGCCAGAGGGCTATCAATTTTGTTTACCTTTTCGAAAAACCAGCTTCTGGTTTTGTTGATCTTTCGTATAATTCTCTTGTTCTCCATTTCATTAAGTTCTGCTGTGATATTAGTCATTTCTTTTCTTCTGCTAGGATTGGAATTGGTTTGTTCTTCCTTTTCCAATTCCTTGAGTCTATTCATTAAGTTGTCAGTATCTAATCTTTCTGTTTTTTAGATGTGAGCATGTATTGCTATTAGTTTTCCTCTCAGATAAGCTTTTGCTATATCCCACAAGTTTTGGTAACTTGTGGCTCCATTGTCATTTTGTTTGAAGAAACTCTTGATTTCCTTCTGAATTTCTTCCTTGACCCAATAGTTATTCAACAGTAGATTGTTTAGTTTCCATGACTTTGTGAATGGTGCATATTTCTGTTACAACTGAACTCTAATTTTATACCACTATGGTCAGAGAAGACACATGGTATTATTTTTATTTCAATTCACAACTGGGTAATTAAAATTTGGTATATGTTTACAATGGAATATTACTCAATTCTAAGAAATGACAGCAAGCTAACACCACTTATATTATCCTGGGTAGAGCTTGAGCCCATTATCCAAAGTGAGGTGACACAAGAGCAGAAGGATGGGATCCATAGGTACTCATCATCACATTGGTACTGACTGATTTTCAATACGGTGCTCAAAGGGGGTGGTGTTCACCAGAGATTCGGGGGGTGGTGGGATAGACCCACATCTGAGAGATGCGCCGAACAGTGTGGAGGGGAAGAGCATACCTCTAACCTTTGCTAAGTGAAGGCAAAATTATAAAATCTAACCAAAATGTTATAAAAAAAATTTATTGGGTGTCGGGCAGGTGGGGGGAGAGGATGGGTTTACATATATATATAAGTGCATTGTGTAATGTCGGGGGCATGGACATGCTTGAAGCTCTGACTCAAGGGGGGAGGGAAGGCAATAGCAATGTATATAACCTTCACATTTGTACCCCCTTATTATGCTGAAATAAAAAATATGTGGTATATGTATACCATGGAGTACTACTCAGCCATAAAAAATGGTGAACTACCAATTATATTCTCTTGGATGGAGCTGGAGCCCATTCTTCTAAGTGAAGTATGACAAGAATGGAGAAACAAACACAACATGTACTTACCATCAAATTGGTATTAATCAATCAGTATTTAGGTGCACATATGGAAGTAACATTCATAGGGTGTCAGGCAGGTGGGGGTGATGGATAAATTCACACCTAACATAAACAATGTGCACTGTCTGTGGGACCGGCATGCTTGTAGCTGTGACTGGGGTGATGCAAAGGCAATTTTTGTGACCAAAGCGTTTGTACCCCCATAATACTCTCAAATATATGCAAATAAAAAAAAATCAGAGAAATAAATAGTTTGATTTATTGGGTTTAAATAAATTGTCTTTAAATATTTTGAACTAATTAACAGGTTAATCTTTTAAAAGTGAATAGATTGAGTCTTTAACAATTTACTGACTGATTATAAATCATTTTAATTTCTTACATTTGGAAAGTGTTCAATTTTAGATACATAATATAACAAATGTTTTTTCATAGAAGTATGCAATACTTTATAAAAAATAACTACATTTAGTTCACTTCAGAACCCCAAGAGATTTTCAGTATTGACTGAAAGCCATAGTGGATCTATCACGTAGCACAAATTTATGATCACAAACTTACCCATTGATCAAGCATTGAATAGAACATGTCAAGCACATAACAAGCCTTTTCACTTACCCAGTTGCAATTTTCTGCCATAAACTCTGTAAATTGTGTCTCTTGACCTTACCTTACTTCGTGTTTTTATTACATGATTTTCATTATCTAAAAATACTATATCTTTATTTTAAATCATTCCCTCTATCTCTTTTTCTCCTTTGGCTATCTTATTATGTAATGGCATGCTTCTTTCTGTTAATATTCATTGCTCTTCTGTTAACTCCATCCTCCATAGTCTTTGAAACTTGATCTCAGTCTTTCTCTATTTCCTCTTGTCCTTTCACTCTAAAGCTTTCTTGTTCTAGTTATATCAGCCGCCGTTCTGGCATCTTGCATTTTCTCCACTTCTCTTCTTCCTAATGAGCTCCATAGTGAAAGTGATTTGCTATTCAGTAATTGCATATGTATGGATGAATCTTCTGGGAGAAGGTGAACTATTAACTCTCTCTTGAGTACTTAGGGGTAGTTCAAAGAAACATAATCTTGTGTTAAATATTTTTGATGATTTGATTTAAACAACCAAAATGTAAAGTTACTAGAATAGGAAAGGAATATTTTATGGGCTTTACTTATGTTACTCTAGGTATTTTGTCTTGCTTAGAGCTTTTAGCAAGTATAAATATTCAATTAGTTAAAGATAGGCATATCCACAATTCAAATATATAATTCCTAGAGAGGCTATCTTAGACATAGATAATATATAAAGAATGTTTAATAGCAGAATTGTTTAGAATTGCAAGCTAATTGGAAACAACATGAATACTCATCAGAAACTGCTAAAATTACATAATAGTGTGATTTTAAAGTGGAATATTACACAGCAGTAAAATGAACTAAGCTAAAATGATTAACCTGGATATCTTACAAATGATTCTGTGATAAGAAAACCAGTTTGCATAAAAATGCATGAAGTATGCAATATTTAAGTTGAACATACATAAACTATACTACATATTTTAAGAAAACTTACAATGTCATAGAAGTATAAAGAAACACATAGAAATACTTAAGTCCAAACTCAGCATACTTCTCTGGACGGGAGGGAGAAGATAAGCATCAAATGTATGAATTATTTATCTATTTATTGGGTGATAAAGAAGAAATTATTCATTGAATAATATTCATATTCTTTAAATATCAATTTATCATAATAAATTATAATATTTTAATTAAAACTCTTTAAATTAAACATTTTAATTTATAATTTTAATTTAACATTTTAAAATTAATTTAATTTAAATTTTTTTCAATTAATTTAATTTAAAATTTTTCAATTAAATAATTTAATTTAAAATTCCAACTAAAATTATGTTATATAAAAATTGTATACATGCCTAACTAATGTATATTTTATTATATGAAACTTTTGAAATAGTACTTATTGAAAATCTTCCAACAAAATGAAGCCTATGCATTTGGGGATCTTTATTCTATTTGTTCACTAAGTATCTCAACTGCCTAAAAAAATCCTAGCAAATATAAGACAGTAAATACCTTATGTATAGTATTTTAGCTTTCTGTCTCATTTTGTTTTTATAATTTTGGATGTACTGGAAATTTTATATTGATGGAACTAATTCTATTACATTTCTCATTAACATTTTTTCCTGTTTCTTTTGTCCATAAAAATATTTTTCTTTTTTTTCTTTAAATTTAGTGTGTTTTATTCTGAAAGTATCTTTTTAGTATTAAAAAACCTACCCACATTACAATTAAATTGTATTTATGTGGTTATGTAAATTTAATAATAAATTATTAAAATTTCTTTCTTTCTTTCTTTTATTTCAGGGTGTTATGAGGGTATAAATATTTTGGTTACATTTTATGTCTTTGCCTCACCGAAGCAAGGGTTAGAGGCATGCCTTTCCCTTCTACCATGTTCACTATATCCTTTAGTTGTGAGTTTACCGCCCCCAACCCCCTAATCCCTGGAGAACATTACAACCATGTGAGCACCATAGTGTTAATCAGTCAGTACCAATTTGATGGTGAGTACAAGTGGAGCCTATTCTTCTGATCTTGTGATACCTCACTTTGGATAATGGGCTCAAGCTCTATCCAGGAAAATGTAAGAGGTGCTAGATCACCGTCGTTTCTTACAATTGAGTAATATTCTATTATATACATATCCCAAATTTTAATAATCCACTGATGAATTGATTGGTACTTGGGTTTTTCCACATCCTTGCAATAGTGAATTGAGCTGCCATAAACATTAGGGTGCAGATGTCTTTATTATAGAATATCTTTTGATCTTTTGGGTAGAAAGAAATATATCTTTCTATTATGTGTTCTACTTTGTGATTAGATTTAAAAATTTAGCTCTTTACTTTTGCACAGCCAAAGGTACTATCATTTGAGTCAATAGCCTACACAATGGGAAAAAAATATTTGTTCTCTACACATCCGATAAAGGACTGATAACAAGAATCTATCTAGAACTTTAAAAGATCAACAAGAAAAAATCAAACAACCCCATCAATAAATGGGCAAAGAAAATGAACAAAAAATTTTCAAAAGAAGATAGAATAAAGGCCAGCAAACATATAAAAAATGCTCAACATCTCTAATCATTAGAGAAATGCAAATCAAAACCACAATGAGATATCACCTAACCCCAGTGAAATTGGCCTCTATCAAAAAATCCCAAAACAATAAATGCTGGTGTGGATGTAGAGAGGCAAGAACACTCTTACAATGCTGGTGGGGCTGCAAGTTAGTACAACCTCTGTGAGAAAGAATTTGGAGATACCTCAAAGAGCTAAAAATAGAAATACCATTCGATCCAGCAAAAGCACTATGAGGAATCCACGCAAAAGAGCAGAAGACATTCTATAATAAAGACATCTGTACCCGAATGTTTATAGCAACACAATTCACTATTGCAAGGACGTGGAAACAACCCAAGTGCCTGTCAATCCATGAGTGGACTATTAAAATTTGGTATATGTTTACAATGGAATATTACTCAATTATAAGAAATGATGGTGATCTAGCACCTCTTATGTTCTCCTGGATAGAGCTTGAGCCCATTATCCAAAGTGAGGTATCACAAGATTAGAAGAATAGGCTCCACTTATACTCTCCATCAAATTGGCACAAACTGATCAACGCTATGGTGCTCACATGGTAGTGATATTCTCCAGGGATTAAGGGGTTGGGAGGGGTGGTAAACTCACAACTAAAGGGCAAGGTGAGCATTGTAGAGGGGAAGGGCATGCCTCTAATCCTCACTTGGCTGAGGCAAAGTCAAAAAACGTAGCCAAAATGTTTGTACCCTCATCATACCCTGAAATAAAAATAAATTAAAAAACCAAAAACACAAAAAAAACAAATAAAAACACACAAAAAGTCATTAAAACAAGTAACAGAATAAAATTAAACTAATGACTTTAACTAAAACATAATTAAGTAATATAAAGCATGATGTGACTAGAAATTAAAAATTAGCTCTAAATAAAAAAATTAAAATCTGCCTGGCTATTCATCAGACTAAAGAAGGAGGGGAGGAAAAAAGCCTGTTATAAATGTAACAGGAAACAATTCTACCCAGGACATGTTGCAGTTGTAAAGTGTCATAATTTCTGCCTTATTTTAGTGATTACTATTTTCTCACTGAGAAATGTTCTTTTTTAAAATCATGGATATCAGAAACTTTGTGTTTTAAATTATATGGATAAGAATGAAATATCTCACCTTTTCTAGTACCTAATTTACTGTTACAGAAACATACAACCTCACTTTCCACCCCACAGCAAAGCTTCAGATAAAAGGTTTCTGGACACAAAATTCCTCATTTATCTTAATTTTATTGTTTTGGAGGAAACATTTGTGTCCAGATCTGATGTTGACCCTTTATAAGGAAACTTGCTTTGCTTGCTTGCTTTGCTGTAAAAACACCACTTCCTTTAAATTTCACCTCAACTTCACCCATCCCTCAATCTAAAATGACTCTGTCTTTACTTAGTTTAATGAAGCATCCCATGATCCACGTGGTTTGCAGCCTCCCTAGTTGCAATGAGTCAGTAAACCTGACTTTGCTAGACTACAGGTATGCCCCTAGTGGTCTTAGGAGGTTTGCGCTAGGGTAGAACTAGAAGAAACATGAAAATACATGCTGTGATTTATATAGAGAACTATTTCCTGAACTCTAGAAAATTTTTTATATCCAATCACTTGCAAGCTTACAAATTGTTCTAGACAACTGAATTTTAATTTAAGGTGTTTCACCATTGATGTGTTTGTATAGGACAGAAAATAGCTTTCCTCCACCCTTCTAGGTTCTTTGACTTGACTACAAATTAAATTGACACAAGACAAACATAGGAAAAAACATTGAATTATGCACTTACACAGGAAAGTCTCACAAAATATGACAAATCAGGGCCCTGTGATTGAAGCTTATACAGCACCCTGGGCTATAGAAAGAATTCAAGGCTTGGAGCTTCTGGAGCGTGGTGTTGTCAAGCTATGGGAGGGTTGGTGAGGAAATGCATGGTGCATGCAGGTGGACTTATGCACATAAAATGTCTCTTAAGCAATAAAAGTTGTCTCAGAGCAGTCTTCTTATAGGTTTTCTAATGTAGATTTCCCTCAAAGAAAAATTAAAGAAAATTTTATGTGTAAGAGATACTATGAAAGTTTAATTTAATTTAATGTAATTTACATTTTCTTACAATCTGATTTTGTTGTGGTAAAAATCAAAATAATTGCCAGAAAATATTTGAGACATGAGTAAATAAGATCACATGTGACTGAGAAATAAAACCTGGCCATCTAATTAATTCAAGTGACAACAAAATATTGGTAACATGATTGAAAAAGAGCATAATATCATTGAAAAATTTTTGAAACCCATGTATCTTTTGTTAGGTAATAAAGACCATAACAAATTAATTGTTAAATTCAGAAAGTTATTCTGATAAGACATATAATCTCTCAGGGGTCCTCAAACTTTTAAACAGGGGGCCAGTTCACTGTCCCTCAGACCATTGGAGAGTGCACACTGTGGGCCCGGGACCAGTCAGCTGCTAAGCAGGACAGGCAGCGGTGGCAAAAACACCCAGTGGGCCAGATAAATGTCCTTGGTGGGCTGCATGTGGCCCGTGGGCCATAGGTTGAGGACCCCTGCTCTAGATAGATTTCATAGAAGATATTGAAAAACTTCTTAAATTGTAGGCACTAGTGGATAAACCAAAGGCAGCCTGTCACAACTTAGTGACTTCTGTAACAATTTTAACACATTTCAAAGTTTCTTTGTAGACTCAGATTAAAAACATTATTTTTCACATAGGGAGAGGTTTTCTTTCTGAATTACAGACATGTAGACACAGACACACCCAGTTCTTAGAGCTCCAGAACTCTGCCTAGTGTTTTTCCAGAAACACTATTTACCTGAGTGACCACAATTTGCCTTGAGAACTCGGCTCAGGTGTGTCTTCCTCCATGGTTTTGTCTCTGCATCAGATGTCACTGAGGACTGTTTGTGGACCTGGGCACACACCCAGAGTGGCCTTAGTCTGCTGTGTTGTCTCTGCCCACTATCGTTCTGCCTTAGCGCTAGATAGACACTCGGGGAAGTCGTGTGTGAATTTTGTCTTGGTAGCTCAAATGCGTGGTACTATATCCATCAAACCACCTCGGTATTTTTTGTTTGTTTTCAGTGAAAAAAATAGAGAAAATGAGTTGTTAAATGGTCAAAAATAAAAAAAAACTTATGAAGAACAGAACTGATTCTTTCAGAAAGCTATACCACAAAGGGAGAGATACTTTATCATAGAAGAACACCAAATTAATACCATGGCATCTATGTGTCATCCTGATGTAATGCAAGTATCTGACCTTAGAAGCAATTAGGCTTTTCAGTGTTCATTTCATCAGGGCCAAACATGAGTGTGTTGCTTTTTTCTGTCTGGTTATTCCGAAGTTAAAATTAAGAAAAATTCCTTGTGGTATGTAAGGTACTATATCATTGACAGACACTTAGAAATGCTAGATGAGGTGAGCCTCTTGACCACACATTTTTCGCACCAATCTTATTAGAGCCCGTTTCATGTCATTGTTCCTCAGGCTGTAGATTACAGTATTAAGTATTGGAGGTATCACAGTGTAATCACAGAAAGCAGTCTGTCAATGACAGATGGTATATTTGAAGGTGGCTTGAGATAAACAAAACAAGCAGTTATGATAAAAACAGTGAAAACAACAAGATGGGGGAGACATGTGGAAAAAGCTTTTGACTGACCTTTAGTGGTAGGAATCTTCAGCACAGTGGAGAAAATATAAATGTAAGAGATCACAATACAGATGAAACAAGACATGCCTAAACATGTACCAATTCCAATACTTATATAAATTACCATGAGTGTTTGAGAGCAGGAAATCCTCAGTAATGAAGGGATATCACAGAAAAACTGTAGGATCACACTGGAGCCACAGAAAGGCATGGAAAATGTGCTGGCTGTATACATAGCTCCAAAGAGTCCTCCGATGGCCCAGGAAGCATTTGCCATCAGCAGACAAGCACCATCATTCATGGTGACCTCATAGTGCAGGGGACAGCAGATGTCTACATACCGGTCATAGGACATGGCAGTAAGGACAAATATCTCACCCGCTGAGAAGGAAGTCATTAAAAGTAGATAGAAGGCACATCCTAGAATGGAAATGGAATTGTTGTGGCTTAAGCTGTTGATGATGAATTTTGGGATTGGGACAGACACAAGGAAGACATCTAACAAGGACAAGTTCTTCAGGAAGAAGTGCATGGGTGTCTTGAGTTGCAGGTCTAGTGTAATAAGAGTGATGATGATAAGGTTACTCATTAGGACTGCCAGGTAAACCACTAGGAAGAGCACACCATATAAAATCTGCAGCTCCTGGATGTTAGAAAACCCCACAAGAAGGAATCCTGTCACCAAGGTGACATTGGCCATACTCGCCTCTCTTCATAGTCTGTCTAGGTGAGGAGATACACACACACACACAAAAAGAGAAAAATTTATGTGTATAGTCTAACAAGAATCATATTGACATACAGAAGCATTCAGCTGAAAGAATCATGTACTCACCTTAAATACTTCTGCATTTACTTGAAAATTATTCTTTTTTTAAGATAAAACAATTCCATGAATAATGTATGAAGTCAATTAGTCTCTGTAAGAGTTTCACCTGATCCTATAGGCTTAAACGTAATTTGTTAAAAGATAGATATAACTTGACTAAACACAGAGTTTTGCCCAGTCCACTGGGCATTTGCACCAAACTATTGTGGTGCCTTGCTTCATAACATACCCTTTGCTTTCAGAGAAACAATCCAAAGTCTCATGTCTTTAGAGCGTGTTAGTATTCGTAATGCTCTACATAGGTGCAAAATAACAGTTCTCATATGTCATTGCAATCATGAACTCACACACACTTGTATTAAATAATACAACATTGGAAAATAACTTTCTCTATTCCTGAGGTCATAAGCAAGGTAATATGAACAAGGATTTGTTGTTAAATGTTTGTCTTATCTTGAAGTCATGAAATCCTAACATAGTAAATGCCTCATTTACTATGGGAATAAAAAGAAGGAAGCATTTAGCAAACTTTCATGTTCTTTGAATGCACACAATGTGCACTAGAGCCACATCATCAGGAGGGCTTCCTGGCGGTTGGTTTGTCTATCAAGGACTCTTGAGAGGGCACCATGACAAATGCCTTTCCAATTCTGAATGAATATTTTATATTTTATTTTTATCATGTTATGTTGTCTGTAATTCATTTTTAATATTATCAAATATCTTCTTTCAGTGTTCAAAATATTTTCCTAGATTATTAATTACAAGTGCAGAGCTATTTATTTTTTCTTTAACAGAAAGTATTCCTTATGTATCAGACATCACACTATATAGGAGAGATTAAAAAGTAAAATATGGAAGCTTGTTCTTATTGGAAGGAGGCAGACAATAAAGAAAAATAAATCAATAAACAACATAAAACTAAGATAGTGACAGGTATAAGATAATAAAAAAGTGTTATCTTAGAGATTAACCAGGTGAAAAAAGGTTAATCTTAGAGATTAACCATGTGGGTGAGCTGGAGGCTGACAATGAAATAAAAAGTAGTTTCCAGGACAAAGACCTACAGAGAGGACACTTTAAGAAATACAGCTCAAAAAATAAAGGCAATGGACATGTGCAGAGAAGCTGTATGTGGTGAACTTGGAGAATGTGTAATAGAGTGACAAAAGAAATCTTAAGACATTTATTAGCCTGTTCCAGTAATCAATCTGGAGAAATACACAAAGAAGAACACAAAGGAAGGAGGGTAGAAAAAATGGCCATTAAATTTCATCATTTTTGGTGTTACCCTAAATTTCCTTAATATCTGCAAGACTTAAAAAAATTTTTTGGAACAGAGTATTCTAACAATTTACAGTAGAAATTTGAAATTCATACCTTAAAATATAGACAATTTTCTTCACACCTGGACAGAGGATGATTTACCAGATGTACTTAAGGAGATAATCCCAAATCCACATGAGGGTGTAAATTTTTCTCCCAAAAGAAAAAGTTCAATGTACCAGTTGATGGTCTGAAATTAAAACAGAACATCTGGCTTCTTTTGCAAACTCTCTATATTCACAACATATAGTTGCATGTCTAGGCTTCTGATAAGGGACCCAAAGATCTCTGCGAAGCTGTGGTAGTTTCTTCACATGGAAGGACACATATTAAAACCAGGAAAGTAATTTACCTTTCTTTTATTTCAAATTTGACCCCATTTGAAACCTTCTGTACCCAAAGGGCCCACAATAAATTATTTTGTAAGGCACTTGGTTAATACCTTAGAATTCCCCAAAGGAAAACATCTTAAATATTTTCTGAATAACCTTATTAAGTAATTATCTCTTCAGACCATTAGTGTTATAATCAGTGTTTTTTGCTATAGGCAGGAAGCACCTATTTCCAATGTAGGTCCCAGAAAACATTCTGAAATATACTATGAAAGACACGATGCAGCCTTTTATCAGAAGTACTTAAGTATTGGTAACAAAACTTTATAGTATACTGTGTAATAATCATTTGGGCATTTGGCTAAAAGTAAAGAATCCCATAAAGCCTTCTTTATGACTTCTTTGACTTACAGCATCTCTGGTGAAGTTAGAAAATGTGCATTTACTCAATCAACTTAGTGATTTAGATGCACAACATACTTTGAGAACTTTGCTATGCAGCAGGAGTCATCTCAAATGAAAAACAAAACAAATCTTATTGGTGATCTGTTAAAATCCCTCATTGTAGAAGCAATAAAACTGAAGTCATTTTTATAGATACAGCTGTAAGAATTTGTAAGCGACGAGTGTTTTTATTTATGTGCTCATTTGTTTGTTTGTTTTAGCCAATCTTACCAGCATTAGCATCAGCTAAAAACTTACAGGTAGGTCCTTCCAAAATAATTTTGGCTACTAGAGATATAGTTAGAAAAATGTCATTTTTCTACTACATAGTCCCAAGAAAATATTTTAGTTAATAAAACTTGATATCTCTTACATGTAGAGTTAATGATATGAACTGTGGTATACAGAATTAAATAAGATTATTAATATTTATACAATGCTGTTACTATGATTATTAATATTCTTGAAATATTCGTTTATTTTTTCATGAATATGAGTCAACTGGAATCTTGCCAAATAAATAAACAAATTTCAAAATAAAAATCAAGTAGGTAGTTTGTGTTAGGGAATACTGACTTTCAGCATATAGGGCCAATAAAGTCTCAAACCTTTGAATTAAAATAGCACTTTTTCATTAAATTATGAGCATATTGATTTGATATTAAATATGATTTTAAATATAATTTGCAATTATTACATACTTCATGTGGTTTATTTGTTATAATTTTATTTTACTTGGATATACATTCTTTTATTTTGAAATAAGTTCAAACTTACAGAGAAGTCATAAGAAGATTATGAAATAATCTTCTCAAATAACCTTTACCCTGATTCTCCATGTTGGAACCCTTTGCCACAGTTTAGACAGGAAAATGAATAGTGGCATTAAATTGCATCTAATTTTGTACATGATCCTTTTCTCTGTTCATTTGAATCAATAAGTGTTCTTTATTTATAGCATTCCTCCCTTCCAGAATAAGATACAGTCCAGGATCAGATAAGGGGCTTACTTGTCATGTTCCTTTATATTTTTATAGCCTGAAACAGTTCTTCAGTCTTTTTGTCAAGCATGACATTGATATTTTTGAAGAACATAGGGTAGATACTTAAGGAAATGTTCCTTCATATGGGATTGTCTACTTTTTCCTCACAATTACCTTTAAGTTAGCATTCTTGATCAGAACACTATATAAGGTTCATAATCAAAGGTGTACCATATCAATCTACATTTTATTACATGGATTATGAGCCATTACTATTTTTTATGTATTTTTGCGCCAGCTGTGATCTCTGAGGACAGGTGCTTGGATGGAGTAGCACCGCAAAGTTTACCGGGAGTTAGTTAGATGACTTATTAATTATAGTTATTTTAAATTATCTGATAATTTCAACATCTGTGCCACATCTGAGTCTAGTTCTGATCCTTATGTTGTCTCTTAAGATGATGTCTGTCTTGCCTTGTGGACTCTTTTTAAATTTTTTATTGCTTACCACACATGTTGTATTAGATAGTAGAAACTGAGATAAATATTCCATTAGCATGAGGATTTATGTTGATCTATGTAGGAGTTCATTTGTGTCATTATTTATAGCAGCTATAAGTCTCAGAGGCTTTCAATTCCTCTAATGTCCTTATTTAAGCCTCCCCTTTTGACTGTGAATCCTCTAATTACTACCCTTCAGAGAAAATCTTTGCCTGCAAGTCATTCCACTGTAACTCTGTTATTTTACTGAAGCCCTGTTGGTGTGGTGCCAAAGTGTTGGGAAAAGTGTTCTATAATCTTATTACTCATTCTCAGTCTTTTAGTCCGTGGTGTGTCTGTGCTGTGACTGCCATAGCTGTTTCCCTGTGGCATAGATTTTTCCCCCTTACATGAGACAGGAACCCTAGAGAAGGCTAGTGGGGGAGCGTGCCCTTCCTCCGGGTGAAATGTTTCTCTAATAAAGTCTTTTTGCCTGAGGAATATATCTTTGATATGGAGAAGGCCACAGGCATACTTCACCATGCTTATTTTTTCCAACCTTTTGCCAAACCAGGAGGGATTCTCTCTTGGCTCTACTCTGGAAACTTTAGTGGGGTTCCTGGAGATAGAAGCCAATGAATGCATGAGGTGCCCCTTGGGCTGCAGCCCTCAGGACCTTCTCTTCTCACACCGTCCTGGCTGCCTTGAGGCGCTCATCAGGGCTTGTCACCCTGCCAGTTTATGACTTCAGTGGCTTCTGTTCCTGCTGAGCAGATCTTAGCTGTGACTCTGTATCCACCTGTTTCTCCAGATTTAAGAATTAGTCTCCATATTAAGAGACTAAAGATAAAAATAAATACACACAATTTCCTCATAATCAGAAAACAGATTTGGATGATTCAAAATATTTTTATGACAAAAATCCTCAGTAACCTGGTATTAAAGGTAACTTCTTAAACTGATAACAGTCATCTGGAAAAATCAAATAAGAAACAAAAAAGAAACCATTGGACTATGGAACACTTCCTCCTTTACAAACCTTCCAAACCTCAAAGGAAGAGTTTTATCTTTCAATCATGTTCAACCTGCCTATCTGTCAATCATGCCACCTGCTCGTCTTACTGCCCTACTCTAGGTCCTTTTTAGCCGTCCTTACTCCTCTCTGTAAAAGAAAAACCTTTCCTGTCTGACCATTTAGATAATCATAGGCATTATGGTTGGGGGCATTCTCCCTATTGCAATAGTCATTTTAAATGAAGTCATTGTTAACTAAAAATGAAAATAACAAAACAAAACAAAATCCAAACTCTAGAGCTAACATTATACCTAATGTTGAAAGTCAGAATACTTTACGCTATACATATGGAACAAGAAAGAATTACTTTCTCCCCATCTCTATTCAGCCCCAAGTAGTACAATAAAGCAAGAACAAGAAAATAATTTATGGGGCATGAAAAAGTAAAACTTTTTATTTGCAAAAAAAAAAATCTATATAGAAAATCTTAAGGAATCTATTTTAAAAAGCTACTAGAGCTAGTACCTTACTTTAAACTGTTGCATGATAAAATTGGGTTGTTATATAGTATTAAAAAACAAATGGGGGGATCTGAATCAAGATGGTGGATGAGAAACACTGCCAGACAAAGTGTCTCTGCAGAAAAGACAGATTATAGCAGAAATTAGAAGAAGCAAGAAGATGAGCATAAAGCAGATGAGGGTTGGAAGGAGGGGTACCTGAGACCATGGGAGACTCCACAGGAGGAGGTTGCAGAGGAGAACTGGAGGCAGAGACCTCTGGAACAGCCTGGAGACCAGCGGCAAGGGTAGGTAGAGTAATCCGTATGAGTAATCTTCTCTTCTCTTCCCTTCATTTCTCTTCCCTTCTCTTCCCTTCTCTTCTCTTCTCTTCTCTTCTCTTCTCTTCTCTTCTCTTCTCTTCTCTTCTCTTCTCTTCTCTTCTCTTCTCTTCTCTTCTCTTCTCTTCTCTTCTCTTCTCTTCTCTTCTCTTCTCTTCTCTTCTCTTCTCTTCTCTTCTCTTCTCCTCCTCGCTGTTTTACTCTGTTCCTCTTTAGCTCTCACCATCCCTCAGCCTCCCATTCCTACCCACAGTGACAGAATTTGTTTTTAATATACTATAGAAATAATGGAGAAATATATAAACTGGACCCTATACAATTTTCACAGCCTCCCTAGATACCCCTTGATTTTAGGGCTGTTTCATGCATTATACATATTTCACTAGGTTTAGAAGGTCTACTGGGACACAGCTTGCATATTTTTATTTAATATGTAGAATTGCTCTGGACCAAAAATTATATTGATATAATGGCACACACTTTATTGTTATTGATGCTATCTGTAAAGCAAAGTACAGTGAGTTCTTACTGATGCTACCATCCATTTATTTCATATGTAATTCTATAAAATAAAGTTTAATACAAATAAAAATTGAGCCTGAAGGGATAAAACTCCAGTATTAAAGTCAAACATTGTTGGGGTAAGAGGAACTAAGGAGGACAACACTCACTCACTGTCTGATCTATCCTGGTTATCTATCTGTGAAGCACAGGGTGAGGAACAGAAACCACACTGGATCGTTTGCTAGTTTGGAATTAGCTCTCAGGGTATGCAGACACTGTGCCAAGTTCTATACTCCCTGCAGGTGAAACAGAGGCCTTAAGTTTGAGGTATGTGATTCTGGCTCATGTTGAGTTGTGAGTCAGGCTCTCCATTATTGTTCTAAAGCTAGAGCTAGTGCTTTCTTTCTCCAACAAACACACCCAAAATTTGCAATGCAGCATCAAATTTTCATTCACTTACGAGTCTTTTCAATTTTAATCACTTGCCAATTTACTCCTCAGAAAATCACCTGTACTGAAGTGAATGGGCTCTATGAAAGTTAAAGAATAGAACATTTCTATCCATCTTGCTCATCCTCTTGGGGGCAGGGGATGTGTGTGTGTGTGTGTGTGTGTGTGTGTGTGTGTGTGTGTGTGTGCGCGCGCGCGCGCAGAGGGAGAGAAACAGAGTGAGACAGAGATAGAATGTTGAAATGAACGGTTACATTCTGTTCCAGATGAATAATTGCTCTTTTTTCCTATCAAGTCTACTACCCCTTCCAATGAATGTACTGCCTTCCCACCTCCTTCATTCTCCCAAAATAATGTGCTTCTTTCTCTCTTTACTGCTCTTTATTCTCCTCCTTTTCTCTCTTCCCCAAACTCCCTGTCTCTTTTCTCTCTTCTTTTTTACACTTCATTTCCACCTGTATGTTTTAATTTATGAAATAATATGTTTAATGCTCAATATATATAACTGTATGCTCCACTGCCCACCATAAATAGCCCCATGTTTACCTGAAGCTTTGATCGCGAGCATAAGGAGAGAGTGCACTTAATGTATTTAGTTGTCTCTGAATCTCATTTGACCCAGTTTTTGATCTGCTACTCTATTCAGTTTTCTCCCCTATAATTCACCAATGCTATTATAATACAGAGTTAAGATCATTTTCTCAGTCACCTCAGGATAATCTCTAAAGCACATGAAGCTGTTTCCCACCTCCTTTTATATGAATCTCTTTCTCAACCTCTACAAACACATCTTTCTGATTATCTTCTCTCTTACAATGGCTTTTGTATCTTTTTTAGAAAACTGCCCTCACTTTCCTCCTCTCATCACTAAAATTTTGCCCAGGGTTTTGGTGGAGCTTCTTCAGTTTGGCCATATATCATAAAAGTTACATACATTTTTACTCCCATGATGTTGGAAGTGGAAGTCATTCTCAGAAAATAACTGTATGTTATACACAAAATTTATGCAAACATCTGTCAATATACACACAATAATGAGGACTATTCTTTTCTGGACATGATGACTGTGAAACTCTAGACCCATTTAACAAAGCACACCTGGAGAGCAGTGTGGGAGTGTGTGTGTGCACGCACATGCATGTGTGCACATGTTCGTCTGTGCATGTGTAGATTTGAGAGGAGCCCTAGATGGTTCCTCATGATCAGTTGTTCATTTTTTAACCACTCAACGCCACAGCATGTTTTCAGTTCACCTGCTCTTTCCCTGTGGTCCTCTTTTTTATGTTACTCTCCTCTGCTTTTAATTAAAAATAAAACAAATGTAATGCCTATTTTTATTAGTACCTTTTCCCTCTGCTATCTATTCAATTTTATTCTATTATTTCCTTATAATTCCTCACCCTTATAAACAAATAAGAAATCAGAGTATTAAAAGAAAGGTCTTATTTTTGTAAGTGGTCTTGACAGAGATCTTGTCTAAAGTCTGTGGGAGTGAAAGCAACTTTCATGTTGTCTGGTAAATATTTTAAATTATTTGACTTTTATATGAATATTTTAACATTAAAATATGAGGATCTTCCCATTAAAACACTAATTATTGAGAATTAGGTGACTTCAAACCACTTTTTCTATAAGATGAAGATAGAAATTATTAGCATTTTTGGTTGTTTTGTTATTATAGTATATTCTACTCCAAATAGAAACATAATATTGAATATAGGAGGATTTCACATTAAAAATGTTCATTTTTGTTTGACTGTGAAACCAGTAGGGATGGCATTCAGATGTTGATACAAATGTTGGTTTTTTGTTTTTTTTTTTTTTTTGAGACAGAGTCTCACTTTATTGCCCAGGCTAGAGTGAATGCCGTGGCGTCAGCCTAGCTCACAGCAACCTCAATCTCCTGGCTCAAGCAATCCTCCTGCCTCAGCCTCCCAAGTAGCTGGGACTACAGGCATTGGCCACCATGCCCGGCTAATTTTTTGTATATATATATTAGTTGGCCAATTAATTTCTTTCTATTTATAGTAGAGACGGGGTCTCGCTCTTGCTCAGGCTGGTTTCGAACTCCTGACCTCAAGCAATTCGCCCGCCTCGGCCTCCCAGAGAGCTAGGATTACAGGCGTGAGCCACCGCGCCCGGCCCAAATGTTGGTTTTATTAATAAAAATTATGCGTAGGTTGTGGGCAGGAAATGGCACTGGTCAGATCATACATATGTATCTTAGTTTCTACTTCTTTGAATTGCAGTTTTGTGAGAGGTAAACAATGGAACTTGTCAAAAGTTTAGAAACTACGAAATTGAAGGTGCAGAAACCACATAAAGAAATGATGGAAAGATTGAGCCTATTTTTCCAACTAGAAAGGAAAAACATCAAAGTAGGGACAGAGGAGCCTTCAACATCTGACTCCCTGTCATGTGGAGAATGAATAAGTAGTACTCTTGTGTCAGACACTGTTAGACCTGGAGTACTCAGGCAATTAGGCGCTAAGCTCACACTGAATGAGAAACTTCCCATAGGCGAATCTAACTAGGACAGTGATGTTGAATTCCGTTGCCGTTAGTTTTCAGAAGAAACTCTGGCATGGTGGGATGGCGTGGCAACGCCACTCTTGGGGGATGGGCAGTAAAGCAGCAGTCCTGGGCTAAGGGCCAGGGACGTCTCAGAAATATGAGAACCAGGAAGGCCAATGAGGAAGTTTCCAGAAATGGGGAAGGAGTTTGCATATCAGCAGTTAGCACACAGTGTGTATCATAGGATGGCTTTCACATATGAAAACTAACAAAGACAACTTTTTTGATATTAGTGTTTGCTGAAAAAGTCTCCAACATTGGGGAAGAAAAGAGGCTCATAGGAAAGTGAAGAGATTGTCACTGAAGTAGTGCTAAAGTAGAACCGAAAAGAGGAATCTAAGACAAAGACGATCTGAGTAGGAGAAACCTGACAAAGACCTTCTCACCTGAGGTCCTTCAGTGCCCAGAGATGATACGCCCACGTGTCTTCGCCATGAGGGGCCACACTGCTTCCCTGGTGAGATGCAGTAGATATCCTTAATGTTTGTTGGTTCCTGTTATTAATAATTAAATTTTTCCTAGAATAGTATGTTAATTATCTGGCTTAGTCTCAATTTTGCTCTTTTCATGAAAAATGGCACTATATATTTGAAAATTAATTTGTGAAAATAATTTGAGTAGCCTTCTGACTTTTTTGTGCTATGCTAGATATCTGCATTAAAGGAACATAAAATAATATGGTAAATTTTTGCCAAAGAATTAGAATTGTTATGAATAAATGGAGAAATAATGTTAATGCCCTTCAATGGGAAGGGGATAATAAATTATAGTATCACCTCATAACAATGACTGTTTTAAATATTGCAGTAGGCAGCAAGCAGAAATTTCATCCATGACTTCTAATTCACACAAAAGTTAGATCAGCTAGGATGATATTCATATGTAAAAAGGTACACCCTATTACAACTATAATTACATGGACAATGCTGTGATTCCCAATGAAAATAAAACTACTCAAAAATAATTTCAAGTAATTAGGGAGAGAAGTGGAGTTCTTCTCTTCTTTCACAATAAATGTAAGTCCAGGTATAATGTACTGTTATACCCATAGCTGTTTACACCTGAGTCCAAAAGAAATATTAATATCTTGCTGTTTTTAACTTTCTGTCTAGCCAATGATGTTAAACTGCACATGCCTCAAAAACAAAGCAACAAATAATATTTTATTTTCTATGTTAATTTAACATTGCTTTTTCTTTACTCAATAGCTGGCTTATGCTTTTGAAATATGATGAACCAGACACTACTAATGATGAGATTCTTGCTAATGAGATTTACCGAGAATTGGATGCTGTCGAAGCTGCATGCTGTGCTCTTCTCACTCATCTACACAGTGGCCACGTTGGAGAATTTAATCATCCTCCTCCTCACAGTTCTTGACTGATGCCTCCATATTCCAGTGTACTTTTTCCTTAGGCATTTGTCCTTCTTAGATCTGTGTCTCATTTCTGCCACAGTCCCCAAATCCATCCTCAACTCCATCACCTTCACTGACTCCACCTCTTTCTTGAAATGTGTGTTTCAGCTCTTCTTGGTGGTACTGTTGGCAGGGTCAGAGATTGGCATCCTAACTGCAATGTCCTATGACCGCTATGTTGCTATCTGCCGTCCTCTGCATTACGAAGCTGTCATGAGCAGAGGGTCCTGTGTCCAGTTGATGGCTGTGTCCTGGCTCAGTGGAGCTGTCTTGGGAATCTTGTACTCAGCTGGTACATTCTCCCTGAATTTCTGTGGCTCCAATAAGATACATCAGTTCATCTGTGATGTTCCCCCCCTTCTAAAGCTCACTTGTTCCAAAGAGCATGCTACCATTAGTGTCAGCGTGGCTGTTGGGGTCTGTTATGTGTTTTCATGTCTAGTTTGCATCGTAGTCTCCTATGTGTATATTTTCTCCACTGTGTTAAAGATCCCATCTGGACATAGCCAATCCAAAGCCTTTTCCACTTGCGTTCCTCACCTCATTGTTGTGAGCACATTTCTTGTTACAGGTGGAGTTGTTTATTTAAAGCCAGGCTCTGATGTGAACTCTATTCTAGACCTACTGCTGTCTGTATTCTATTCAGTCGCACTCTCGGCCTTAAACCCTATTATCTACTGTCTGAGGAACAAGGACATTAAATCAGCTGTACGTAAAGTCCTTGCAGAATGTTAGAAGCAGTGGAGTGACTCAAAGATGACTTAAGTTGAAACTAGGAAGTAATATTTCCTTTTTTGTTCTGCCAATAAGTAGCTATTTGAAATTATTTTATTTAGGGATCAATATATCATGCAGTCTTATTAGTGAAACTCAGGTACTCAGTTTTAATAGAAAGTCAGTCTTTTCCTACATTCCTTTACTTTACATGCCTCACTTATAGATATTATGAACATTTTCCTATCACACCTTTGATGATTTTTACTTTTCTTCTAGAGCTCCATATACATGATATTTGTATGAGGTTGTCATTCCTCAAAAAGCTTTCATCTTTTTTGCCATTCTCTTTATTTAGTTAATGTTTTATTATCCTGGATTTTATATTGCATCTCTTAAATTTTGTTAATTCAATTTTCTTTACAGCTTGATTTTCACACAAGTATACATACATAAATGCACATATAGATACAACTGAAGTTTCAAGTGGAAAAAAAAAGATAAGAAGTAGTAAAATGAGATGATTTTTTATGTGTTAAATTCAAAGTAGAGAGAGTTGTGACTGATCTCGGATTCTCTGGTCATGTTCTACACAGAGTTATTGCTACTGTTTTCTCTGACGTGTGCTATGAAACTCTTTCTTTATCAGCTTAACACATCTGTCCTACTCTAGGGACTTTCATTATATAAGGATACACCTACCTGAATTAGATGGAGACATGACACAACTATTGAGAACCCTGCAAGATTACATATCACTTGGTGATACCCTCCCACTCTTGTTCTCAAAACTTTACCTTTACAATTATGATACAGATGGAAATAAATGGAAATAGTACTTCTACCTCAATTCAAAGCAGCTCTGAGAATCTGGAAAAAAATTTCTTTCCTCATATGTTAAAACAAAGCTTTCATTGTACTTTTGGGAAGCTTCTCCATAGTGGTTTGTTAAGAATTTATGGAACAGTCTGAACTTGGTATGGTATAGAATAGATTTCTTTATTACTTCATTTCAAACACTGCCTTCAAGCATGCAGTGTTCAACCTGCCCTTCTTTTGCTTCAATGTTGAATATATGCAGTGATTACACACAGGCCCACACACATCATGGAGTGAAGACCCTGTTACCGTTTTAGAGTGTTATCTGACATATTCAAATATTTCTTTAAAAGACTCCACCTGTAGCTAATTAAATCAAATATCTGTAGTCACCTAACAGCATGTTCAAGGAAAATGAGGTCCTTTTATCTGTGGGCTATATGCCAGAGGATGACCAATCAATATGATAATGCAAATAGAGGATTAAGAAGATTACAAATATTTAGTATTTTATTTAGTGAGAGGTAGAAATTCTATAATTAAATTTAGTCTTTAAAGCTAGAGGTATTTAGAACTGTACCATCAAATATGTCACCACTAGACACATGTAGCTATTGTGTACCTAGAAATGTGATTAGTATGAGTAAATAATTCAATTAGTATGTTTAATTAATTTGAATTTAAAAACTGATACTTGATTCAGTTATTGGAACATCAGTAAGTATGTTTGAAATAACCTGGGTGTGGGAATCTTTACTTCTACCACAAATTTCACAAAAGCTAAATGCAGATTATTTATAGTGCAAGTTTAGTGCTCAGAATGGGTTGTTCTATAAATGGGTTTCAAAGACTTTATATTAAAAATGTGAATAGTTTCAATAATAAATGTTTGTAGTTATTACCTACTAAAATGACAAAGTTTAAATGTATTATTAAAAGCAATTTCAACTGTTTCTAAAATTACACATCACCTTTCACTATATTGGACAGTGCCTGTCTGAAAGAAATATAAAAATACACACACACACACACTGATTTCTTGGCTTTTCACTATGCACCATGTGGCTATTTAGAGACTGTGTCATGCATAATTATTATCAATAACAACTACAAATAATTACGTGTTAAACATTTCTCTCAGAACTTAACACGCATTTTTCATTTAAAAAGCCCCAATAGCTCTCTGTTATCAATTATGAAATGAGTGAGATATGACTTGAATGGTGACTGTGAATACAAAGCACTATTTTGATTGTTTGATTTTGAAAAGAAGGGGAGATAGAGATGTGAATAGATAGAATGAATGTTCAAGATGGTTCAAATAACTAAATAAAAAAGGAATAAAATAAAATGAAACTAATAATTT
Source organism: Microcebus murinus (assembly GCF_040939455.1). Lineage (NCBI taxonomy): Eukaryota > Metazoa > Chordata > Mammalia > Primates > Cheirogaleidae > Microcebus > Microcebus murinus. The sequence continues at coordinate 4,047,173 of NC_134116.1, read as the reverse complement.
CCAAAGTCCACGGTTAGGCCAAACAATTTGGATCCTAAGTTCATACTCATAACCAAGAAACAGGTTTGTTTCCATGACAAATATGTGGCTGTAATAAAGTACTTGAGTATAAAACTTACCCCCTTCGTATATTATAAGAGTATAAAACTCACCCTTATTAGATTTTTCAATGTACTGGCTGTGTTGATTAAAATTGGCTAAATGACTATATTATAAACCTGTTTTCATTTGCTTAATAACTAATGTAAAGAAAAAGAAAAAGAAATTCCTTTCCTTTTTTATGTGCATGATTACAAATATTCACTGTAATAAAATCTACTAGAGCACCTCATTTCTCAATATTCCTTCAATACAATAGAATTTTTACACAGATCTGAAAGGAGAAAGAAGCTGTATATACATGGAGGGTTGGTTTCACTACAATTTACTCCCACCTTGGTACTGACCACCATGTCTCTTTTGAAGAAATGTAAAAAGTGTCCTGTGCCAATTAAGCTGAAGTTAGGACAGGGACATTTAGATGGATGAAGCAAATTTTAAGAGCAACTTTGAACCTCACTTGATTAGACAATCTGCTAAAACCTTACGTACAGCTGTAGATGGTTGGCTGCCATAAGGTGAGAAAGGTGAGAAAAACACCTGGCATTGTAACCCAGACAGGTGACACCGGATAGACACCAGAGTCACCGAGGACTGAAGGCTGCATCTGGCTCCCATGCAGATGCCATGCTGGTCTCCTCTCCTCATTTCATGGTCCTCTGAGGTTGTGCTACATGCCCTGTTCCTTCTATTCCTCCCAGACCAGGAAGACCCCATCTAGTCAAGGTTCTCCTACATTCTATTTTCTACAAATTGTGGAGACCATACCTTCCTGAGAACCTTACTTTTTATCCTCATGAAAACCAAGTTCTGGCTGATAAAATATTGTGTCTCTAGCTGTTCTTGTTTGTGATAAACATTTAGAGAGGTCATTTTGAATAACAAAAAGTAACAATGACTGTTGTTTTTGGTAAGAATCTTTGACCATCCTAAATCACTAGACATTTCTGACTGATTAGGAGAAGTTCTACGAACAAGGATTATAGAAAAGAAATTACAGAAAACTACATAATAGCTGTATATAGTAAAATCCAGCAATAGATTGTCTACTACATGAAAACAGAAACTGAAGGTTTTTGTGACATGCAAATGTTTTAGGGTTTTTTGTCTTCTTTTAGAAGTTACATACGGTATATGATGTGTGTAGTGATATATTCACATTAAAAATACAATTTTTTCTGCTGCCTCACTGAATGACTATTATGTGCATGCACAGATATATAGATAATCTGAAATTTTATTTGTGTAGTCTTGTGCAGTTGAATAGAATAAGATAAATGGTCTGACATAGAACTAATCAAGACTTGAATAACTTTTGCAATAATACATCTGTCAAGCCAGTGAGCAGCCTAGGTTGGAAATGCTAAGGTACTCTGAACTGAAAAAAATGAAACCAGCTAGATGGGGTGAGTTCTAAGGATGGTAGCTCAAATTAGTGTCCAATGCATGTAACAAAACTCCAAATACATCTAAATACTTATTGACGAAGAAGAGGTCTAATCATGTGACTTTTTTGTAAGACATAAGAAATTTGTGTGAGTGTATCACCAAATGTATGAACCATTGGATTGTTTTTATTCTGGAGCAATTAAAAATACTGCTACTTCTGTTGCACATGTACAGGTGCACTGATCTTGGCTGGATATATTTCTAAGAGTGCAATTACTTGTTTATAGATTATATATATCTTTACATTAAATAGCTAGTCACAAACTGTTTTCCATAGTAGTTGCACAAATTTTCCCTTCCATCAACCATCTCTGACAATTCTTGTTGTTCTATAGTTTTCAGGGCTAATGATATTTGCCAGGATTTTAAATTTATTTTATTTTTAATTTTTTCTCATTTATTTTTTATTTACATATATTCAGGGGGTACAAGTACAGTTTTTCCAGTTTGCTGTATTGCACTGTGGTGAAGTCAAGGCCTTCCTGCGTATATCACCGAAGCCACACATGTCGCACCCATCAAGCAGCCTCCCATCATCAGCCTTTTTAATTTTAGACATTTTGGTGGTTCTGCAGGGACTTTTCATTTTGTTTAACTTGCACTTCCTCTGTGACTGATTATGTTGAACACATTTTCAGATGTTTGTTGGCATTACCCCTTTTGTAGGTTGCTTAAGTCTTTTTCTTATTGATTTGTAGGAGTCTAATATTCTGAATATGAGAACTTAGTTCTGAGTTTCTGGTGTTTCTTTGTATTTTGTGACCTACCCTTTTAACTGTCTTCATGGTAGATTTGAAGTCTTTAGTGTGTTGCAATTGCTAAAAATGGTATTTTATGGTTAGATCTTTTTCTGTTCCATTATCTTCAGATCATGAAAATATTCAACTATATTAACTTTAAAAACTTTGTATTTTACCATTCAACTTTAGATCAATTATCTAACTGGAATTGATTTCTTGTGCGCAGAGTAATGTAGGCATCAAATTTCACTTTTAAACATATGGATATCAAATTAACCTTTTTTCTCTGAAGTTCTACCTGTGTCATTACTCATGTCAAATATATGTGTGGTATGGTTTTTGGCTCTTTATGCTGTCTATGCTTAAACAAAGTGTTCTCATTATTGTAATTTTATAATGTCTTGATATCCAGAGAGCAAGTTATTTTTCCTTTATTCTGAAAGTATTAGCTCTTTCCATATAATATCTATATAAATTTTAGAAACAACCTACTGATTTTCACACACACACAAGGGCTAGAATGCTTTTGTTTTCATATAATAACATCAAACTATAGATTAATTATAGAAAGTTGAAGTATTTACTAATTGTATCTTCAAATACATGAACAGTGTCCATTTTTATTGATCTTTGTTCCTTAATCTATCTCTGACTTTCTTTATTGGATAAATGTTATTATTTCTGAAAAACACTTTAAAAAAAATTTCAACAAGACTGCTTTTCCTTGGAATACTTATTTTCTTAAAGCAACTCACTTAGTGTTGAATTCTCTGAGGTTTTTTGTTCATCTTTTCTATTTGTGGGAAGAAGTGTTTTGGGGTATACTAATCTGAGTGCTCTGAGAAGCAGATGCCAACAGCAGATTAGGTACAGAGAGTATGGGGAAGACACTCGCCAAAGGCCTTTAACATTCTCATGCACCCTGCTGGGTATGCCAGAAAGGTAAGCCTGCTCTTTACTCAGGCCTTTTCTCAGGGTCACAGTGAACAACTTTGAGGTATGGGGTGATTGCCTCCTACTCTCCATGGGAAAAAGGGAGATTTATTTATTTATTGCTATAACAGAGAGAGGCTCCTCAATATTCCAGCTGCAGTGTGGACCCACTTTCTGTGAAGCATCTGTCTGGAGCCACAGCATCACCCCGGGTGACTTGGGAACAAGGGGAAGAGTCTCATGTCTTCTCACAGGACCCATGAAACAGCTCACTTACTAGCTTTTAAGTAAGGTAAAGTCACATCCCAGACCACACATCTGTTGCCCGAAGGAGCCAGAGGAGGCTGGAAGAACATTCAGATCACAATGCAGGTCTGACCCCTGTGAAGGAGAGAGGGGAGGAAGGAAGTGCAGTACAGCTCCGCCAAAGTCCCAGCAGCTGATGAAGAATTGTTTATGGAGGTCGCCCATTAGAGGGGTGCTACGTGTGTCCCAGGATGACAGGGAGCAGTACATGGACTATATGGCACTGCGGCAAACTGGATGATAGATTTCAAAGCGTGGCAGCTGGTGCTGTCAGTGAATTACTGGTACCCAAATTACCTTCCCTCAGTCAGAGATCTGAAAGGCATATTCTCATGACTGCTATGAGCAGTGTATGATCATTCCCTTTTCACCACATCTACTCCACGTTTATCAACATTGATTGTTTTTTAACTTTTTAATAATGGCCATTCTGACTGGGGTAATATGGTATCTCACTGTAGTTTTAATTTGCACCATTGAGCATTTTTTCCATATATTTGTTGGCTATTTGTATCTCTTCTTTTGAAAAACGTCTGTTCTAGTCTTTTGTCCACTTTTAATAGGGTTGTTTGTTTTTTTTTTTGCTGACTTGTTTGAGTTCCTTGTAGATATCAGTCCTTTGCCAGATACATGGTTTGCAAATATTTTCTCCCATTCTGTAGTTTGTGTATTTACTCTCTTGATTATTTCTTTTGCTGTGAAAAACCTTTTTAGTTTAATTAAATCCCCTTTATTTATTTATTTTGTTGTTGTTGTTGTATTTGCTTTTGGGGTCATAGTCATAAGTTTTTTGCCTAGGCCAATGTCCAGAAGAGTTTTTTCCCAGGTTTTCTTCTAGAATTTTTATTGTTTCAGGTCTTATGCTTAAGTCTTTAATCCATCTTGAGTTGATTTTTGTGTATATTGAGAAATAGGGATCCAGTTTTACTCTTCTTCATGTGGCTATCCAATTTTCTCAGCCATTTATTGAATACTATGTCCTTTCCCTAGTATATGGTTTTGTTTGCTTTGTTGAAGACCAGTTGGTTGTAGATATGTTGTCTTATTTCTGGGTTTTCTCTTCTGTTTTATTGGTTTATGTGTCTACTTTTATGCCAGTACCATGCAAATTTAGTTAACATAACCATATACTATAATTTGACTTCAAGTAAAGTGATGCCTACAGTTTTATTCTTTTTGCTTAGGATTGCTTTGGCCATTTGGGCTCTTTTATGGTTCCATGTGAATTTTAGAATGGCTTTTTCCATTTCTGTGAAAATGACATTGCCATTTTGAGAGGAATTACATTGAATATATAGATTGCTTTGGGCGGTACGTTCATTTTAACAATATTGATTCTTCTGATCCAGGAGCATGGGATATTTTTCCATTTGTGTTGTCTATGATTTGATTCATTATTGATTTGTAGTTCTCTGTGTGGACATTTTCACTTTCTTGGTTAAGCATATTCCTAGGTATTTCTATTTTTTTTTGCAACTGTTGTAATCGGGATTGAGTTCTCAATTTGGTTCTCACCTTGGTTGCTGTCGGTGTATAGAAATGCTATTGATTTCTATACATTGATTTTATAACCTGAGACTTTGCTAAATTCATTTATCAAATCTAGGAGTCTTTTTGGAGGGGTCTGTAGGGTTTTCTAGGTATAAGATCATATCATCTGCAAACAGAAATAATTTTATTTTCTCTTTTCCAATTTGGGTGCCCTTTATTTCTTTCTCTTGCTTCATTGCTCTGGCTAGAAACTCCAAATATTTGCTTTCTCCATTTCAGTTCCATCCCATTATCATTCTTACAGGGAATTGACACAAAATGGATAATTGATGAATCAAATTAAAACCATTCTAGGGTCATAATTGATGAAAACTGCACATTTTTTATTTTTCAAGTTTTTATTTTATTCATTGTTAAGCTAGTGTTTCAAACCTTGAAAAGGTAAAAAGGCATGCAATTTTCCAGGATGATGGCCTCAGCTTATAACACAGAGCAATTTTTTTTTTTTTTGCCAGTGACACTTGGCATTTCTTCATTTGCAGTTCCTGAAATATTTTGAAATGATTGAATATTTTTCTTTCTGGTCTGCATGAAGTATTCCAAGTAAAACATCTTTAAAGTTTGGGTCTAGAGTCATGATGATTTTGGAATACAAAACCCGATGCTTGATCTATCCAAGAAAAACTCCTCTCATGTTTTTGGTGTTAGTACCACTTACCCATAGAGAGACAGGATCTATTTGCCATCCATTTTTGTAGGGTGGTTTAAAAACAGAGTATCTATGGTATTTTTAATTTTTTTTATTTAAGCCTATTATGGGAGTACAAATGTTTAGTTTACATATATTGCTTTTTCCCCATCTGAGTAAGAGCTTCAAGTGTGTCCATCCCTAAAACAGTGAGCACCTCACCCTTTAGGTGTGTCTATACCCATCCCCTCCTTGCCCCTCTCACCTGCCCAACACCTGATGAATGGTATTACTATATGTGCATTTAAGTGTTGATCAGTTAATACCAAGTTGATGGTGAGTTCATATGGTGCTTGTTTTTCCATTCTTGGGATACTTCACTTAGTAAAGTGGGTTCCAACTCTATCAGGATAATACAAGAGGTGCTAGATCACCATTGAATTTTGTGGCTGAGTAGAACACCATCATTTATGTATACCACATTTTATTAATCCACTCATGTATTGATGGGCACTTGGGTTGTTTCCACATCTTTGCAATTGTGAATTGTGCTGCTATAACCATTCTGGTGCAGATGTCTTTTTTATAGAATGTTTTTTGTTCTTTTGGGGAGATGCCCAGTAATGAAATTACTGGATCAAATGGTAGCTCTTTGTAGCTACTTGTAGCTCTTTGAGGTATCTCCATATTGCCTTCCACAGAGGTTACACTAGTTTGCAGTCCCACCAGCAGTATAGGAGTGTTCCTATCTCTCTGCATCCATGCCAGCATTTATTGTTTTGAGACTTTTTGATAAAGGTCATTCTCACTGGAGATAAGTGATATCTCATTATGGTTTTGATTTTCATTTCCCCAATGATCAGAGATGTTGAGCATTTTTTCATATGTTTGTTGGCCATTAGTTTATCTTCTTTTGAAAAGTTTCTGTTCATGTCCTTTGCCCATTTATTGATAGGGTTTAATTTTTTTTTCTTGATGATTTTTCTGAGTTCTGTATAGAGTATCTATTTGTTCAGAAAGTTATATAGTTTAATTATGAATTGTGTTTTCTAACAAGTTGGATTGTGTTCTCTTGGCACTTTTAATATAGGTGGATTCAAGCTTGGAAGCTATTCATCCTTTGTCAGATATGTCACTATATTTGTCCTACTAAAAAATAAAATACACTTAAGGTCATTGTGCTTGGGGAATTGATGGCCCCCTAACTACTTATTTGGATTCTCCAAAATGTGGGTTCTTTTAAAAAGAATACTGTATTGAGTATAGTAGTAATACTTTATCAGATGTCATACAACATTAAATTACCTTACTTTGGTAGGTAGATTGAATTGACTTAGTAATACATTCTAACTTTATAATTCTGAAGACTTTTTATTGCCACTGGGGAAGTTTGTAACAAAGTATATGAATCAAAATGTGTTAGTAAATCATGATTATTACTAATAACTCTCCATTCCGTGCTCTACTCTGTAAGCATGGACTTCTTTCACTTTTCAATTTTCTTAGACATATAGAAGTAACCCTATTATCTTCATAAGCAGATAGTAGTATGGAATTGATCTACAATAACTGGGAGATCTAGCATTCTGGGAAATCTCAGGAAATCCTGGATTAATCATTTCATCCTGCTGCTATCTACTCTAGCTCTGTTCTTTGGATGTTTATCAAAGTAGAATGGACTTGCCAGGATTCAGTAACTAGTACTCACATTCATAGTAATGTAGTGAGGAAAGGAGAGTAAACACAGATTAAGAGCACTCTGGTGCTATTAGGAGAGACAGACTAAAGGAGAATTTGAAATCTAAAACTACTTTCTGGCAAGGGATCTTCTTCTGCAGGGGTCAAAGGTCCATTCTCCACCTCTGGGCGAAGTGGCCAGGGAGGAACTGAAGTTTGTGTGTAGCGGTGGGGCTGTCTGAGACCCATAGTCTGGCAGTCTCTAGCAGGTCTCACCCTCCCCTAGTCTAGGGTTTCCCCCAAGCCTCTGCCAATGGGCAGGACCTCGAGCCAGCCCAGCTACCCTACAACTGAGATGCAGTCTGGGAGACTCCCTGCCCAGGATCGTGGCCTGAGGTGGCAGCTCAGCCCTCCCGTGGGAGGGGAGATGCCAGGAGCATGCTGCAGCTGGGACCCACACTGCAGTCTGCCCCAGGTCTGCCGCTGCTGGCCCCATACCTCCCCAAACTAATTCATAGATATGCCCTCTGTGCCCCCAGGAACACGATCAAGGCCTGGGGCACGGGATCTGCCCTGCAGGCCCATGCCCCAGGCCCCATGCCAGGGAGAAGCATGCTGGTACCGAGTCACAGGGTGCCCGAGCTGGTTCGAGGTCCCTCCTCCTCAGGGCCTGCCGCACTCTGATGGGCCGCAGGGCAGGACAGGCAGCACCAGGGAGGCCTAGGGCAGGGAGCTCACAGTCTGAGCACCCCTCCGTCCGCTGCAGGACCCCAAAAGGAAAGGTGTAAGCCTGGTTCCCTGTGGAAGCCCCCGTGTGGTGGCTCAACTGTCTCTCTGGGCAGTCGCAGGGGAGACGAGTCTGGGTGGAGGAAGGCAGGCAGTCAGGTCGCCTCCGACCCTCTCCGGGCGGCGTTCCGCCCGCAGTGACCCGGCTCTGGGGCAGGCGAAGCACTCAGGACCCTTGTGGAAATAACTAATTAATTAAAATTGCTTTCTCAGAATAGGGAAATGACATCTGGGGCAGCAGGTCAGTGATAATCGACTATTTTAAAGCGCATACTTTCACTGGGAACCGCTCACATTCAAGACACCCCTCAACCGCGGCTCGCGCGTCGGGGCGGCACAGCTCGCGGGGCCGGGCGAGGCAGGCGATGCCGGCGGCTTCTGCTCTTTTCCGAAGGATTGCTTTGCTTTCTTTTAAAAGGACTGTTTCTAACAGCATATGAAAGAAGAATAAATTAAATAATGTAACTGGTCACCATATTGATGAAAAAATAAATTAAAAATATGTCACACAAATAAAAATAGCGGTCAGCGCCGGTGTCAGGGGCGCCTCGACCTAGGGATGACGCCGCCAGGCGCGACGCCGCTTTCGCAGCCGCAGCGGAAGTCCGTTGGCAGCCGCAGCGGAAGTCCGTTGGCAGCCGCAGCCGAAGTCCGTTGGCAGCCGCAGCGGAAGTCCGTTGGCAGCCGCAGCGGAAGTCCGTCGCGCAGGAGTGTCTGCACGCCGACAAAACATGCCCCTGTGCGCGCTCGCGACATTCGCTGCGGAGCTTTTAATGCACATAGTCGTCCTCATGCTCCATGGGTTTCTGAACGAGATAAAGTTTGATGTATGAAAGCATGTCTGAAAGTGGGACACAAATAGAAGTAGCTCAGTTTTTGATACGCCATAAAATCCTTTATTGTATGAAATTAAATCTGCTAGATGAATAAGACAAAACAAATTCAGGGCGATTTCACTGAGGAAAGCTCTGACATGGAACGCGAAAGCCTATCCCGGCCTGAGAGGACTCCACCCCCACGCTAGGCCTTAGCACAAGCCGCCCGACGTCACCGAGCCTGACCAGAACGCAGAGGGGCGAACCTCTCAGTCCGCGCTCCGCCTCTGCCACGTTCCGGCGGGGCCGCCACGAGCCGGCGGGGCCGCCACGAGCCGGCTGGGCCGCCGCGGCTCCCTCGCCCCCAGCCCGCGGAGGGCGGGTCGGAGCGGGGCCGCCACGGGCAGCCAGTCAGGCGCGGGCGGGCGCAGGCGCCGCGCCCGTTAGGAGGAGGCGAGCGGCGCGAGGGGCAGGCGAGGCGGGCTTCGAGGGCCTGCTGGGAGGGCGGGCGCCTTAGCTCTCGCCGCGTGAGAAACGGGACGCGCGCACAGAGCCCCACGAGCGTCCGGCCGCCACAGGCGTCGCCAGCAGCACGGTCCTGGGGAGACCGCAGCAATAACGGGACGCCACACAAACAGGGCTCCGGAGACACAGGCGGCGAGGGCACCTGCCGCCGGCGTGTCTCCGAGGAGCCCTCCCAGAGCGCAGCGACAACTGTCGCGCACAGGCGCCCTGGGCACAGTGATGTCGTGGCCAGGCCGCGGAGGGCGCCGCGGAGGGCGCCGCGGAGGGCGCCGCGGAGGGCGCCGCGGAGGGCGCCGCGGAGGGCGCCGCGGAGGGCGCCGCGGAGGGCGCCGCGGAGGGCGCCGCGGAGGGCGCCGCGGAGGGCGCCGCGGAGGGCGCCGCGGAGGGCGCCGCGAGGACGGGTGGTGGCCTGGCGGAGCCATCGCCGCGAGGCGCGAGGTCGCGGGGGACAGAAAGCGCCCTGTTGCGAGGGTGGAGAGTGGACTTGGGGGCGGCGAGGGAACGAGGCAGGCCTGGAAGGCGGACGCGGCCTGGAGAGGAGACGCGGGCGGGGGGCGCCGGTCTCCAGGGCGTCCTGCGGGCCGCGGCGATCCGGTGCGGGGCGCGCATTCGCCGGCCGGAAGACTCTCCCTGAGCGCGTCTCCGCGTGCGCGGCGCCCGGCCTGTCGGTGCGCGCACTGTCGGGGCTGAACCGGTAGCGGATTTTATGGCTATGTTAGAGATGGTTCATAATCTGTGCTACTAGCTGACAATTCTCAGCTCTTTATTGCTAAATTAATTGCGTTAAAGTTAACTATTGTATGACATATAATGCACAACATTTTCTTTGTAAGATGTTTTTAATGTGAATATATAGGGTTTATCTGTAACCAATACAAACATTCAGAATATAGCAATAACGTGAAGATTCAGGATCAGTGCAAAGTTCAATTCAGTGAAAACAATGGCAAGAAAATTGTTCATTGACGTAGAGGATAATACTCAATTTGATTTTTAATCTGTGATACAAGAAAAAATAAGTAGATCAAGCTATCTAGATAAAACTTATTTTTTATATCATAGAATAAGTAAATACAGAAAAAAGAGATAAATTAGAAGCCATATTTAGAAATGTAATTGCAGTATGAAAGGAAATAGAAACTAAAATGCTAACATGAGATAGGCCCAATTTTCTTCGCAGTTGAATGGACAACTGTATCACTTCTTACCCTACTCTACTCACTCTATTTCCTGTCTGAAGTCAGAGGAATTGTAGAACATTATGCTAAGTAAAATAAGTGAAACACAGAAAGACAAACGCTGCAGGTCCTCACTCATATGTGCAATCTAACACGCTTGAACTCATAGAAGCAGAGAGCACGTGGATCACTTCTGCAATGCTTGAGTCAGGGCTATGAGTGTGCCCCTCACCCAGGTGCCCATCAGGTAGGGTTCTCCACACCCTCCTCCCTCTGCCCTCTTGTTTGATTTCCATTGAGTTACACTTCCCTCAGAAAAATAAAATGTGATACACACACACACACACACACACACACACACACAAGCATAGAGTAGAGATGGTTACCAGAGGCTGGGGGATGCAGGGAATGTGGAAATAATAGTCCAAATGTACCAAGCGTCAGGTAGATAGAAGGAATAAGTTAGATTTTGTTTTAGCTCTAATGTACAACTGGTGACTATAGCTAGTAATTGAGTACAGTACATTTCAAAATTGCTGAGAGTAATTTTCAAATGTCATCACCAAAAATGTTAAATATTTGAGTGATGGATATGTTAATTAACTTTGTGCTATCATTCCACATTGTATTCAATGATCATAAATCACTTTTTTTTTTTTTTTGAGACAGAGTCTCACTTTGTTGCCCAGGCTAGAGTGAGTGCCGTGGCATCAGCCTGGCTCACAGCAACCTCAATCTCCGGGGCTCAGCGATCCTACTGCCTCAGCCTCCCGAGTAGCTGGGACTACAGGCATGCGCCACCATGCCCGGCTAATTTTTTGTATATATATTTTTAGTTGGTCAATTAATTTATTTCTATTTTTGGTAGAGACGGGGTCTCGCTCAGGCTGGTTTCGAACTCCTGACCTTGAGCAATCCGCCCGCCTTGGCCTCCCTGAGTGCTAGGATTACAGGCGTGAGCCACCACACCCGGCCCATAAATCACTTTTTATTCTCTTCCCTCTAAAAAAGCTACAAGCTTTATGAGGTACTTTGTGGTTGGCAGGCTGCCACCTTGGCAAAATCTTCACATACAGGTATTCCAAGCATTTAGCAGGGATTTCTGTTTTTCTTTTGGCATCGGGACTGAGTGGGGATCAGTACCCATGGGCTCTCTGCTTAAAAAATAATTTGCAGAAACCATTCCTAAGATTGGAGCAGAGGCCTGGGCCCTGAGCTGCAGGCAAGAGGGCAGCAGACATGAGATCAGAGATGTGTTCCTTCCTCCAGCCCCATCATGGGAGAAGAAATGTGACTCCATGTTCCACATTCTGTGTCCTGGAACCACCATGACCTACTGACACCATGAGAGTACAGCTGGCTATGAAAATGAAATTTATTGCCACTATTTTTGCACCACTTTCAATAAAATGTCATGTGCACAAAAAACAATTCTATAAATTATTTATTGCCTATCATTAAAAATATGCATACTTTAACTTCAAAAAAACTTCAATAAAAAGTTAATTTTGCAATATCTAATTCAAATTTGTAATGACATCAATTCACTATCTTTATGATTTAGTAGAAGCAGTATATTAATTATTATTCCTGTTGTCGAGTATATATTTCTGACAGGCAATGTAATAATTGATTTACATTTATTAAATTATTAAATGCCACAGAGTTAACATTAGGTATGTGTTAGCATTTTTACCCTGTGTAAAATGTTAATATAACTTTTTGAAAAAGAAAATACTGTGGAGTCCGCTGTTCTATGATGAATTATAATTAATATATTAATTCATTTCATGGAAAATCAGAGAGTTCTAAATAGAGATCAAAATTTGGTATCTGAAAAATTCAATATCTCAGATGAAGATAAAAAAGGAGAGTGGAATGTCCAGTAACTCCTGTTGGGATTAACAGGCATGTTGAGAGAAATAATAGATGCCAAATATCAAACAAGGTACCAAAAATGTCATATAATTAAAATAATAAGAGTTCAAAAAGATCCATATCAAAATAAATATGAATAAAGATGTGATTTTGAGAGTGGAAAAGAATGGCCATATGATGAGAATATTGGTAGACTGAGAATTTCCAGCCAGCTGTTCCTAGACCTTAGCCCTGATTGTGCCTCCTTTTGCTAAACCTAAGTCAAAAAATCAAAGACTCTTAAAGAGCAGCCCCAATTTTTCTGTCCTCGCATCCTGTCCTACAACTAATGACATCTGTTTGCACACACTTTTCAAGAATTTGGATAGTAAACAGTTTGTGAACAGACAGGCACTGATTGACCTTCTCCAATCTATTCTGTTAAATTTTTAAATTACTTTCTTCCTGCAAAACATCTAAGAGCTGCTCTGACTCCCCAGCATTTTAATAAAGTCTTAAGCCAATGATTTTTTAGTTAGTTTTTAATCCTTCCATGCAATGTAAAATACATTTTAGTTTATATTTTAAAAGTATATAAAATAATAGTAGAAATAATCTTAAAAGCCAATAGTAAGCTGGGAGAATAAATGCCAAATAATTGGCCACCAAAAAACTAATCTTAATATATTGGGTATTAACTATAACAACAACCATCACCAAAAAAACAAATTAGGGAATTGATCAGGTGAATAAATTCAAGTAATGAAAAGTTAATTTCCAGAAAGCCAAATACCACATATTCTCACTTGTAAGTGAGAGCTAAATAATATGTATGCATGAACACAGGGAGTGGAATAGTAAACATTGGAGATGCAGAGAGGTGGGAGGGTAGGATGAGACTATGGGATAAGAAATTACCTAATGAATACTATATACACTACTTGCGTGATGGACTTCACCACTACACAATATATAGCTATAACAAACTTGCACTTGTACCCCCAAAGCTATAAAAATAATAAAAATAAATAAAAGTTAATCTCATTTTTTAAAAAATTTAAAAATACAAAGTCAAAATACTGAAGCTAAAAATTAAAAGAAATGTTTGTTTTATTTGTAAAATAATAGTTGGTAAATGCATAAACAAAATTCATATTTTTTCACTATATTGTGAAAATTCTGAGAGTAGGGGTTGTGTGTGCATGTGTTCTTTCCAATATTCCTCATTTTTTATTATGATTTTAGTGCCATAGTCTGCATTCTTGCTTCCACCAGAAATACTGATTTAAGAGACATTTATGGGGACAAGTGTTTTAGGCATGTATTGGTTTTCTATTGCTGCTGTGACAAATTGCCCAAAACTCCATGGCTTAAAAAAACACAAATTCATTATTTTGCAGTGCTATAATTGAGAATTTTGATACAGGTCACACTGGGCAGAAAGCTAGGGGTTGCCGTCAGGGTTAGGGCTACATTCCTTTCTAGAGACTCCAGTTGAACATCTACTCCCTGCATTGCTGGCCCGTGGAGGCTGTGCACGTTCTTTGACGCGTGGCCACCTTTGGTACTCAAAGACAGTAGTGTAAGGCATGTCAGATGACCCTTAGACACACCTCGCACTGACTGCATCTTAGTTAGGTCCTTCACTCCTCAACCACATCTGCGAGTCCTCTTTGCCAGGTAGCACACTAACAGGTTCCAAGGGTTTGGAGGTGGACATCATGGCAAGCTGTGGCAAGCTGTCGAAAGCCAAGCACAGTGCTTCTGAAGCCTGATCTATGTGGACCAGAAATATCCAAATCTTCAAGTTCCTGAGGTAATGACTGGTGACTGATAGTCATGAATGTGTCAACCTTCTAGCATTTTAAATAAGCATTTTATTTAAATAAAAACTCTTAATGTATCGACCTTAGATCATAAAGAACTCGTATAATCACTAAAAGCACTAAGATTTTAGCCTTTCTATAGGCCCTAGTTTTATTGTTTATCTGCATAAAACCTGTACTGGCTTAGTTTCAATATAATCTTCTGCAAAGATGCCTTGATTTCTCTGTTCCTTAGACTGTATACTATGGGGTTCAGAGATGGAGGCAACACAGAATAGAACGCAGACACCAAAAAATCCACAAGACGTGGGGAATCAGGGACTGGCTTCAGATAGGCAATGGTTCCTGTCATTATAAATGTTATCAAAACTACGAGATGAGACACACTAGTGGAGAAAGCTTTTGACCGCCCTTGTACATACGGCATTTTTAGCACTGTATTAAATGTAAATATATGAAAATCCAATAGACATAAAAGAGAAAACACCATAAATCACCCCAATTGTGATACTAACATCAATGGTAATGTGACTGTTTGAGCAAGAAATCTTCAATAGAGAGGGAACATCACAGAAAAACCTTGAGAGTGTTCTGGGGCCACAGAAAGATAAAGTGAAAGTTCCCGCTGAATACAAGGCCCCGAAGATACTCCCCAGGAACCAAGAGACAGCTACCACCTGCACACAGACTCCCCTGTTCATGATGGCAGCATAGTGCAGTGGCTGAGAGATGGCCACATAGCGGCCACAGGACATGGCCGTGAGGACGCAAAGCTCAGCGGCAGCACAGTGAATCACCAAGAAGACCTGTAACACGCATGCTGGGAAAGAAATGGTGCTCCTGTGGGACAAAGAGTTCAGAATGAATTTCGGGACTGTGACTGAAACCAGGCAAACATCAAGCAACGATAGGTTCTTCAGGAAGAAGTAGAGGGGAGTGTGAAGACACTGGTCCATGGTGACAAGGAAAATAATGACAAGATTCCCCATGAGAGTCACTGCATAAATCATCAAAAACAGAAAAGCAAGCAAAACCTGGAGCTCCCGGGTGTCAGAGAATTCCATGAGGAAGAATTCCATCACTGCTGTGTGGTTGGTCATGTCCTCCTCCGCCTTCGCCCACTGAGGGACAGCAGACAGACACGCGATGTATGCTAAGCCTTCTCCCTTCTAATAATGCATTTCTATTCCTGAAGGAATTCCTTGAGGTTGCATTTATAAGACACACACCTTTTTACTCCCTCTAAATGGATGTTAGCCTTTTTGAACGCCTCATAATGTTGCTCCTAGTGTGTGTTAGAATAGAATATGTATCTAGTGAGCAGTTAGAATATTGAAAGTACTATCCTTTATATGACCTGACATATTCATTGATAAAGTCTGTATCTTTATAGAATTTAGTATGAACAATTTTTTTTATTTCGGCATATTATGGGGGTACAGATTTTAAGGTTTCAATAAATGCCCATCTCCCCCCCCTCCCCACAAAAGTCTGAGTCTCCATCATGACCATCCCCTATATGGTGCACATCTCACTCATTATGTATGTATATACCCGCCCCCCTCCCTCCTCGCCACTGCCCAACACCCTATTACTGTAGTACCTATGTGTCCACTTAGGTGCTACTCAGTTAATACCAGTTTGCTGGAGAATATATCTGCTGCTTGTTTTTCCATTCTTGAGATACTTCACTTAGTAGTATGGGTTCCAGCTCTAACCAGGAAAATATAAGATGTGCTATATCAGCATTGTATCTTAGAGCTGAATAATACTCCATGGTATACATATACCACATTTGATTACTCATTCTTGGATTGATGGGAAATTGGGTTGTTTCCACAGCCTTGCAATTATGAATTGTGCTGCTATAAACATTCGAGTGCAGGTGTCTTTTTTGTAGAGTGTCATTGGATCATTTGGGTAGATGCCCAGCAATGGGATTGCTGGATCAAATGGTAGATTCACTTGTATCGCTTTAAGGTATCTCCATATTGCTTTCCACAGAGGTTGAACTAGTTTGCAGTCCCACCAGCAGTGTAGGAGTGTTCCTCTCTCTCCGCATCCACGCCAGCATTTATTGTTTGGAGATTTTTTGATAAAGGCCATTCTCACTGGGGTTAAGTGATATCTCATTGTGATTTTGATTTGCATTTCCCTGATGATTAGAGTTGTTGAGCATTTTTTCATATGTTTGTTGGCCATTCTTCTGTCTTCTTTAGAAAAGTTTCTGTTCAAGTCGTTTGCCCACTTTTTAATGGGGTTATTTGATTTTTTCTTCCTGATTTTCGTGAGTTCTAAGTATATTCTAGTTATCAGTCCCTTATCGGATGCGTAGGATGCAAAAATTTTCTCCCATTCTGTAGGTTGTCTGTTTACTTTCATGACTATTTCTCTGGCTGTGCAGAAGCTTTGTAGTTTGATCATGTCCCCTTTATTTATTTTTGTTGCTGCTGTGATTGCCTTTGGGGACTTCTTCATAAACTCTCTGCCCAAGCCGATGTCTAGGAGAGTGTTTCCAACTTTTTCCTCTAGAGTTCTAATAGTTTCATACCTTAGGTTTAAGTCTGTTATCCAGCATGAGTTCGTTTTTGTGAGAGGTGAATGGTGTGGGTCCTGTTTTAGCCTTCTAGAGGTGGCTATCCAGTTTTCCCAGCACCATTTATGGAAAAGGGATTCTTTTCCCCAGCGTATGTTTTTGTCTGCTTTCTCAAAGATTAGATGGCTATATGAGGATGGTTTTATATCAGGATTCTCACATCTGTTCCACTGGTCAATATTCCTATTTTTGTGCCAATACCAGATTGATTTACTTACTACAGCTTTGTAGTATAGTTTGATATCTGGCATATTAATGCCTCCCATTTTGTTTTTCTTGCCTAGAATTGCTCTTGATATTCGGGGTCTTCCTTGGTTCCATACGAAGTGTAAAATTATTTTTTCTATATCTGTGAAGTATGCTGATGGGATTTTAATAGGTATTGCATTGAATCTGTAGATCAGTTTGGGTAGTATAGACATTTTGATGATATTGAGTCTGCCAATCCACGAGCATGGTATGGATTTCCATCTGTTTACATCCTCTGCTATTTCCTTCCTCAGTGTTTCATAGTTCTCCCTGTAGAGGTCTTTCATGTCCTTGGTTAAGTATATTCCTAGGTACTTTAATTTCTTTGTTGCTATTGTGAAGGGTATTGAGTCTTTCATTTGGTTCTCAATTAGATTGTTGTTGGCGTATATGAATGCCTCTGATTTCTGTGTATTGATTTTGTATCCTGAGACTTTACTAAATTCATTAATCAGTTCCAGGAGTTTCTTGGTTGAATCTTTGGGGTTTTCTAGATACAATATCATATCATCAGCAAACAGTGAAAGTTTGATCTCTTCTGACCCTAATTGGATACCTTTGATTCCATTTTCCTGTCTGATTGCTGTAGCGAAGACCTTCAGCACTATGTTGAACAGAAGTGGAGATAGTGGGCAGCCTTGTCTGGTTCCAGTTCTAAGTGGGAATGATTTCAATTTTTCCCCATTCAGTATGATATTGGCTATGGGTCTGTCATATATGGCTTGTATCATTTTTAGGTATGTCCCTTCTATGCCTATTTTCTTAAGTGTTCGTATCATGAAAGGGTGTTGAATTTTGGCAAAAGCTTTTCTGCATCTATTGAAAGAATCATGTGGTCTTTGTTTTTGCTTCTGTTTATGTGGTGAATTGCATTTATAGATTTACGTATGTTGAACCATCCCTGCATCCCTGGGATGAAGCCCACTTGGTCGTGGTGGATTATTTTTTGATAAGTGTCTGGATTCAGTTAGCTAAGATTTTGTTGAAAATTTTTGCATCTATATTTATTAGGGATATTGGTCTGTAGTTTTCTTTTTTTGTTGCATCCTTTCCTGGTTTTGGTATCAGAGTAATATTCGCTTCATAAAAGGTGTCAGGGAGGTTTCCGTTCTTCTCTATGTTGTGGAATAGTTTCTGCAAGATACGTACTAGTTCTTCTTTGTAAGTGTGATAAAATTCAGGTGTGAAGCCATCTGGACTGGGACTTTTCTTTTTAGGGAGATTTTTAATTGCTGTTTCTATTTCAGCTGTTGAGATTGGTCTGTTCAGGGAATCTATTTCTTCCCGGTTGAGCCCAGGGAGGCTGTGTGTTTCTCGAAATTTGTCCATTTCCTCCACATTTTCCAGTTTGTGTGCATAAAGATTTTTGTAGTATTCATAAATTGTATCTTTTATCTCTTTGGGATCAGTGGTGATATCTCCTTTTTTGTTCCTGATGGAGCTTATTAGAGATTTCTCTTTTCTGCTTTTCGTTAGCTTAGCCAATGGTGTGTTAATTTTGTTTATTTTTTCAAAGAACCAACTTTTTGTTTTATTAATCTCCTGAATAGCTTCCCTGTTTTCAATTTCGTTTAGTTCTGATTTGATCTTGTTGATTTCACTCCTTCTGCTGGGTTTGGGGCTGGTCTGTTCTTCTTTTTCCAGCTCTTTGAGTCGTTTCAATAGATTGTCTATTTGTGATCTTTTTGACTTTTGGTTATAGGTATTTACGGAGATAAACTTTCCTCTCAGAACTGCTTTAGCTGTGTCCCAGAGGAGTTGATAACTTGTCTCTCCATTGTCATTTTCTTCAAAGAATTTTTTTATTTCCGTCTTGATTTCTTCATTTATGAAGTAATCATTTAGTAGAAGGTTGTTTAATTTCCATGTTTTTGTATAGAAATCTGAGTTTCTGTTAGGGTTGATTTCTACCCTTATTCCATTGTGATCTGAGAAGATACATGGTATGATTTCTATTTTTTTAAATTTCTTGAGGTTTACTTTGTGTCCTAGGATATGGTCAATCTTAGAGAATGTCCCGTGAGCTGATGAGAAGAACGTGTATTCAGTGGATTTAGGGTAGAATGTCCTGTAGATGTCAGTCAGACCCAATTGTTCTAGAGTTTTGTTTAAGTCCATTATTTCTTTATTAATTTTCTGTTTGGAGGATCTGTCTTGATCCGTCAGTGGGGTGTTGAAATCTCCGGTGATTATGGAGTTGCTATTAATCCATTTGCTTAGATCCAGTAAGGTTTGCTTTATGAAACTGGGTGCACCTAAGTTGGGTGCATATATATTTAAAATTGTTATCTCTTCTTGTTGAACTGTGCCCTTCACCATTATGTAATGACCCTCTTTGTGTTTCACTACTTTTGTTGGTTTAAAAACGAAATCCTCTCAAATTAGAACAGCCACACCAGCCTTCTTTTGGCTTCCACTTGCCTGGAATACTGATCTCCACCCTTTTACTTTTAGTCTATATGCATCCTTGCAGGTTAGATGTGTTTCCTGAAGACAGCATAGACTTGGCCTGTATTTTCTTATCCATTCAGCCAGCCTATGTCTCTTGAGTGGAGAGTTTAAGCCATTCACATTTATTGAGAGAACTGATAGGTAAGGTAGATTGCTGTTCATTCTCTTGGTTTGGATGTTGTTGCTTTGATTTCTCTCTTGAGGCATAGAGATATCTGGCCTTTAATCATTGGGTGTTCGTTTTTTTTTTTTTGTTTTTTTTTTATTCGTGAGTTTCTATTATGGTGTTCGATGTGTAACACTTTTTTGAGAACTTCTTGTAGGGCTGGTCTTGTCTTGGTGAATTCTCTGAGGCTTTGCTTGTCTGGGAATGGCTTTATTTCTCCTTCATATATGAAGCTTAGTTTTGCAGGGAATAGGATTCTAGGCTGGGCATTGTTTTGTTTCAGAAGAGTGAGAATGGGGCCCCAGTCTCTCCTTGCTTGTAAAGTCTCATTAGAGAAGTCTGATGTTATTCGAATTGGCTTTCCCTTATATGTTAGTTGCTTCTTTTGTCTTACAGCTTTTAGAAGGGCCTCTTTAGTTGATACTTTGGTCAGTCTGATGACTGCATGACGTGACGTCTTCCTGTTTGCATTGAATCTCCCAGGGGTCCTCTGGGCTTCTTGAACTTGTATATCGAGATTTTGAGCAAGGCCTGGGAAATTTTCCTCTATTATATCTTCAAAAAGCTTGTCCAGCCCTTGAGTGTTGTCTTCCTCCCCTTCGGCTAACCCTATGACCCTCACGTTAGGTTTTTTCACATAATCCCACAACTCTTGTAGGTTTTGGTCTTTTCTCTTGTTTCTCTGCTGTATTTCTGTGACTGATTTATTTAATTGGAAGGTGTTATCTTCAAGCTCTGAGATTCTTTCTTCTGCTTGATCTACCATGTTCTTGAGACTTTCCACAGTATTTTGTAGTTCCCTGAGTTGATTCTTCATCTCCAGGACTTCGGTTAAAGTTTTCTTCACTGTGTCAATCTCTTTGTTGAACCTTTGTTCCATTTCCTGGATGCTTTTTGTGGTTTCTTGGTGTTGGGTATTGAGTTGTTGTTGCAGGTCAGTGAGTGTTCTTATGATCCACATTCGAAATTCCTCTTCTGTCATTTTAGTTGCCAGGTTTTGGTTGTTGTCTGTTTCTAAGGGGCTGGTGCTCCTCTTTGGGGGTGTGTTTTCCGTTTGTTTCTTCATATTTCCGGAGTTCCTTCGCTGATTTCTTTCCATTTTGCTCAGTTGTTTCTTTCCTTTAGGTTTTCGTGTGGGTATTCACATGTCTTGTTTAGTTTCTGAGCCAGTAGGTGGAGTTCCTCTCTGTCAGCAGCCTTCGCTGGGGTGGTGTCTGCACGTCTCTCAACCCGTTGGGGATCCAGCAGTCCGAGATGTAGAGGAGGGGAAACAGCTAATTACCCTACCCTTCCTGCTGGTCTCCTTAATTACACAGGTGGGAATAGATGGCAGGAACCGGAGCAGTTCCTCTCTCAGCTCCACCCCCAAGGCGGGGCTAGAGACTTTGGAACCAAAGGCCCAGCTCCAAGTCACCAGAGTGTGTGGGTTGTAACGTCTCTCTGTCTTGTATTCGCCGAAGGCTGCTTCCTACAAGGCTCGGCTCTGCCCAGGCAAACTCCAGGGCCTGGACACTGAGCACAGAAGACCTGTGCAGATAGAGATTGGCCTGAAGCCGGCAGGCCCGTAGCCAAACCCAGGGAACCCTGTCTTCTGTCTCTTTAATTGCACAGGTGGAGATAAGCTGTAGGAATGGGAACAGTTCCTATCTCAGCTTTGCCCCCAAGGCGGGGACAGAAACTTTGGAGCCAAGCCTCAGCCACAAGAAACAGGACGGTGGTAGACGTAAAGACGCTCTGCCTTATAGCAGCTAAGGGTAACTTAGTTCGTGGGTGTCTCCTGCCAGGCATGTTCTGCACTCTGGACACAGAGCACAGGAGACATGTGCAGTGAGAGATTGTCCTGAAGCCAGACCCACCAGGCCCCTTGTTCTGTCTCTTTAATTCTACAGGTGGAGATAAGCGGCAGGAATGGGAGCAGTTTCTATCTCTCGGCTCCACCCCCAAGGCAGGGATACAAACTTTGGAGCCAAAGGCCTACCCCCAAATCCCCGGATGTGGGGGTCAGTAAAATATCTCTGCCTTATAACCACTGACGGCTGCCTCCTGCAAGGCCCAGTGCTCCACACTCTGGGCACAGCGCGCGGGAGACCTGTGCAGGGTGAGACTGACCAAAAGCTGGCAGGCAGTCAATGGGACCCACCTATCCCTGCCTTTTGTCTCTTGAATTACCCAGGTGGAGATAAGTGGCAGGAATGAGAACAGTTTCTATCTCAGCTCCGCCCCCAAGGCTGGGACAGAGACTTTGGAGCCCAGGGCGGGGCTCTGGGTCACAGGAGAGTGTGGAAGGCAACTTTTCTCTGCCTTAAATCCGCCAAGGGCAATCTCCCCTGTAGCTCTGCCCCGTCCAGGCAGGGTCCACTCTCTGAGCACAGAGTCAGTGCCGCTTGTGCAGCAAGTGACGGTCCAATATCAAATTGGTGGAGCAGCGACGCGTACCAGCACTTTCTCTGCACCTCCTCTCCAAACCCCGAGCGCAAGTCAGCGCTGGAATGCCGAGTCAGCGCCGGAATGCAGGGGCGGAGCGGTGCCGGAGGGGCAGAGGGAGGGGGGGTCCCAATGGATCGAGGAGTCTAACTTTGTGCACTCTGACCTCTCAGTGCTATCCCAAACCTCCTCCAAATCCAAAGTCAAAGCCTCCTGCTGTGTAAACTCCCCTTACCCTTGACCTGGGAGTGTTCTGCAGGGAGATGCCCGAGCGGGCTCTGGTTCCTGCTGCGCGGAGAGCGGTTGCTGCGCGGACCCTCCCCCGCCTTAAACTGCGGCCGCTGTGAGCTCTGGCGACTCAGCGCGTTCCCTGCTCTAGTCTCCTCTCCACACGGCTTAGTCCCGCGCTGCCACTTCTCACCAACTTCAGGCACCTCCCGGCCTACGTGGGAGTGGAGCTCGGTGTAGGAGGGGTGTTTCTCAGCGCCGGTTAGGGCTGGCGCCACTGCCCGCCGGCAGCGGCTTAAGCCGCGCCTCGCTCCCTCCCTGATGTGTGCCTCCGAATCCCCGAGTTTTGCGGAAGAATGATCGGTTCACCTTTGCTTTAGGCTGTAAATGGTCTTATCCCTCCATTTCCTGTTGAGTGTCTGCAGGCTTGCAAAGCTGGTCTCGTGGAAGTGCAGATCGCTGGAGTGTGGCTATCCGCTTTCTTCACTATTTGCTCTGGGAGCAGAGAGGCAGGGGGGCACCCCTACTCCGCCATTTTCTCCTCCCTCCAAGGGAATTTTATTAAATAGCATTAACGAGGCCTTTTAAAAGTACTTTCTTTAAGGTATATATCAAAGACTTGGGTCAAAGTGTTATAAGACAATTACAGAGTGATTTTCTAAAAACAAAAAATAATGTAGCGGGCACTATTATATGAGGCATATCCAATATATTTTTAAAAGATAGCTAAATATTATGAAATTTATTCATGTATTGCATAATTTTAGATCAATGGATAAAAGTCATATGATCACCTTCTTAGACATTGCAAAGATAGCTGACAAACTTAACACCTCTTGTTGACCATTCTCCTCTGCCCAAACACACACATGTATCCCAAGTTAAAATGCTTTCATATATATTAATATAACCACCTTCTGGCATCCTAAAGACCAGATAGCTTTGGGAATATTTCTGTTAAATTATAAATGAGGCAGGGAAACTACTATATCTTGTCTTTAATATGCATTGGAATTGCTGGCCAATTCAATCCCACCGAAACATATGAGTCCTGAAAATTGGAAATAAATTGGTAAATATATTTCTATTTGTAATGGTATGACAGTATACTTAGAAAATCCAATAAACCAATAAAAACAAATATCAAACTAATATCAAAACTAACATCACATAAATAGAATCATTTGCTTTTTATAAATGTTATTGCATAATATTTTAGTTTTCTCCAGTGGGATAAATTTTGACATATATGTCTGAAATTTATTTGACACAAGAATTTGTAGGATTTGTAGAAATCCTAGGACATAGTATTTTTGACTTACAGCATCTACAATAATTCTGAAACTCTAAACTTTACACTCAAAATTATATGCTAATGATTGTGCTAAGATATTATAATTTATTAATTCTAGCTGATCAATAATACAGTAATAATGTAGTGAAGAAAACATAGGTAGGCATTTCAGTCACAAAAGGATGTGAATGGCATTTAATAACTCATCATGCGTTTACCTGGAAAGTCTCCATACCTTGCAGTATATCATGGAAACAATTTCCTTTCAATGGTTTTCCTAAGGGCCCTTCTCATATGACCATTCCTTAGACTATAAATAAAAGTATTTAACATGGGAGTAACCACAGTGCACATCACAGCTGCCTCTTTATCTCTTTCAGCTATATGGGAGGTGGAAGGGCATAAATAAACACCAATTATTGTACCAAAAAACAAGAGTACCACAGAGATGTGAGAGGAACACGTGGAGAATGCTTTATACTTCCCTGTGGTTGATGGCATTCTCACTATTGTATAACCAATAAGTATGTAAGAAACCAGAATACAGATAAAGCTCACAATGACCACCAGTCCTCCCTCAATAAAAATAAACAACTCATTGATATAGGTATCTGAACAGGACAATTTTAGCAATGGACTGATGTCACAGAAGAACTGAGGAATTTTGTTATCCTCACAGAAGGATAATTGAACCAATAGGATGGTGTGTATCTGTGCACGCAAGATTGCAAAGGTCCAGGAGCTGGCTGCCAGATAAGCACACAACTTGGGAGTCATAGTGGCTAAGTAGGACAAAGGAAGGCGGATGGCCACATAATAGTCATAGGACATAATAGAGAGAAGTAATGTTTCCAACCCTGAAAAGCAGATAAACAGGTTCATTTGCATCACACAGTTATTGAAAGAGATGGTAAAATTTCCTGTCTGGATGTCTACAAGCATTTTAGGAACTATAGTAGAAGATAAACAGACATCAATCAAGGATAAATTGCTAAGGAAGAAATAAATACATGGGGGAGTGAAAGGAAGCAATTAAGATGATTGTTAGGATGATCAGCAGGTTTCCAATCATAGTGGTCAGCTAAGTACAGAGAAGCAGGGAAAACAAGAGTGGCTTTTGGGCTGGGTCATCAGAAAACCCCACAAGGATGAACTCTTCATAGATTCTATGAAGAATCTATGGTTTAGCCTCTTCATAGATTCTGTCATCTGCATGTAGTTCTTGTAAATGTGGAGGCATGAAGTTTACCACCCATAATTAATCAGGAAGTCCATCCATGTTAGATTTCTCTCTCTGAAAATATCACAAGTAAGATTTGTTTGGGGGTGAGGTGTGGTCATGGTTTCCTATCACCAAGTTGGTTCACAAACAATTTTATTTTCTATTAATAAGTATTCTATCACATTAAAAAGTAGACTATCATATACATTATCTAATTTACTCAGGTCTGTTGGAAATCATGGTATCTATATTTACATGAATGTAAATGAATCTCAGTTTCTTCTTTAAGTGAAAAAACTGAGAATCATTAGGATTTGAAAAGAAGACTTACCTATGAATACACAAATTAGTGGAACTGATGTTTGAAAACAGGTCTCCTGACTGAATTTTTTTTCAGTTTCTAAGAGGTTTTAAATTTTTCATTAATATGCATAAAATAAAAAAGGTTAAACAGTTTTGGTTTTGTATTTACATCAAGTTTAAGAGTTATGACCTTCATTCAGCTCTGTTTTGACTATACCATCTCTGGAAGGTTCATTTCAGATTATTTTGTGAGTGTGGCCCAGAGCTCTTTCTCTTTATCAGATCAATTAAGCCAGAGTAATTTAATTGCCTTTTTATGTACATTTCCTCCATTAAACTGTAAGGCCCTGGATAGCAGCATTTATGTCATGTTTACTCTTTCATCTCAGTTTTCTGTCAAGTACTTGTCTTAGAGCTAAATAATTCAGATTTAAATAATGGAATGAATAGATGAATGGATAATGGTTAAAATGAGTAGAACAATATGTGTCAGGAAACTATGGCTACCACAGTATCCAGAATAATTAAAGATGGCCCATCTATTTTTAAATCATGGATATATCCAAATAATTTTCTCCTTTTTTCCAAGGACCATGTGTTTCCACTTTCAAAAAAGGATAAACAAGTGATTTATAAAGATGAATTGGAGAAATATATAACATCTGGTGACCTCTTTTCTGAGATGAAATCCATTTCACAATTTCTTTCTGATCTTCTGCCTCAAATCAAATCTGTTCTTTTCAGTTATCAAACCTAGAATAGAGACCTGCTTCAAGTATCACAATCCATCCCTGACATAGTCAACACATGTAACATTTATTACAAAGAATCACGTGTGTAACATAACGAGTTAGTAGCAAACCCACAATAGAACTAAATCTTGTAAGTGTTGCCTTCATAATTATGTTGAATATTATAAACACATCATTTGAAAGTTGAGTTTGCCACATGGACTGAGTTGTTATTGCTCATATTCTTTAGAGTCTCATAAACATGAAATAAAGAACCAACTTATATCACATTAAAAAAGCACAGACATTTAGAAATGTGTGATGTCACATACATCCAAATATTTCTACAACAACATTGTCTACATTTACAGAGGTAGAGCTCTTGGAAGAGTTTTTACCTTAACATCCATTTATAAATGCAAAGCATAATCTATAACTATAGTTTTCAGTTACTAAAAGGTATCACTACAGCTAAACTTTATTTGAATGACATCTGTGTAATAAACTTCTCATTAGCATCAATCTCCATGAGAACAGGGGACTACTAATCCTAAATCCTGAAGGATCACCAGGTACAGTTTATATGGATCCTATGCAGTCAATGAAAGAGGTTTTAGAAACCTGAAGTAACTTACCTGAATTATTATTACTTTTCATTTTTTGGTTATTCTTCATTGTTATCACTTTTGATTTATCTCAGCCATAAAATGGGTTGAATGGATTCATTAGTTGTTTCTGGCAGCAATGATAAATGTTGTACATGCAGAAGTGAGGATAGAACACAATAGTATAACTGAGGAATGCAGGACTGAAGGAGGTAGACAAGAAAGCATCTTGAGCATTTACAGGATCTTAGGTGGCCTCCAGGTATAATTTGTTAAGTTTCTCAAGAGAAGAGAATATTTAATCTCCAGGGTGCACACCAGAGACATTTTCTTTAGAGATAAATAAAGATCTGTGAGTGTATTGCTTCTTTCTGTGATAGTCACAGTAACATATCAGTTATGAAATAATGGTGATATCACTTGGCAGTCAGAATTCTGCAGAGATTTAATTGCTTTACCTATCAGTAAGTAAATGCATTCCATCCAAATTAAGTTTGTTTTTGTTTTCCTTTTGTCTATCTTGTCTTAAGGACAGCAGAATATATTCATCTAGGACTTCCCATATCCTTTATAGTGCTTACTCAATTCTAAACTTATTCAGACCTTGGGCTAAAAATCTCTATAATGCAAATCATGCATGTTGACTATGCAAAGGTTTTCAAGACTTTTTGGAAGAGTAGAGAATCCTATCCTCCCATCTAAATACATGCAAACATTTTGGGGGAATTAAAATAAAAAAATATTGCTTTGAATCTATGATAATATAATGGAAAATTACTGTATTTTGATGAAAGGAATTTGAGGGTTTTATTCACATGAGCAGCTCCTTCCTTCCTTATTCACCTTACCTAAATGGAGTTAGTGAATATTTACAATTATTAATCATTATCTTTAAATATTTCTATTTTGCCATTATTTCCATTTTCATCTTCTAAACATCTTTTTGAGATGTACAATGAGAATAAAAAAACCTTTTATCAGGTGGTGTACAGATGGGAGGGGAGAGGAGAGGAAGAATTTATACTTACAAAATAGGTATGATGTGCACCACCTCGGGGTAGGACACGCTTGATGTTTTGGTAAGGCGGGGGGCAGAATGGCAGGGGCAATATATGTAACCCTAACAATATTTGTACCCCCACAATATGATAAACTA
Source organism: Microcebus murinus (assembly GCF_040939455.1). NCBI lineage: Eukaryota > Metazoa > Chordata > Mammalia > Primates > Cheirogaleidae > Microcebus > Microcebus murinus. The sequence continues at coordinate 4,019,378 of NC_134116.1, read as the reverse complement.
AAATGAAAAAAAAAACCTGACATGAGAATTTAAAAAATTTAATATTGATATGCACATATTATGTTAACAAATTATTTAGTAGAATTTTTAAAAGTTCATTATTTCTTACCATATTTCTACCTATTACTATGTTGTGTTATTATATAATATGTATTTATATAAACAAATATTTTTAATATTTATGCTTATTTATCATTATAGCATTTTAAAAATTATCTGCTAAAATATATTTTATATCTATCCTCACCTTTGCATTATTAGGCATTCTAATATGTAAATATGCTCTTAACATCACATATACTTTGTAAGATATGCAATGATTTTATTATTATGTGTCTGTTTTATAGTAGCTAAAATAAGCTACAATTGAAAGATAAAATAAATAGTACTTAATAATTGGGAAAATATCAGAGTGATGTCAAGAAGTGGCACAATAGAAGTTCCAAGTCTTGAAACACAGATTTAGCAATCATCTGTGGACAAAATTATCTTTATGAAAGCTCCAGGATACACAAGATAGGTTACAGCATCAAGCAGAACACATAAATAATAAAATATGCATTGAAAATGGTAAATAGTTTTAGTTTACCTGCTATCACTTCCCCATGCTGGTATAGTGCCAAGAGAGATTCAATTAGCCCATGAGTTCTATAGTGGGAAAAAGAGAAGTAAACATCCAACTTACCCAAACTTTCTGGGTGTCACACAAGAGATTTGTTTTACTGTGACTCATTGAGAACACTGAGAATTGTGATGTCTAGATTGCCTGGGGTTAGCTAACAACAAGGAACATGCTTGAGGGCTCTTAAAAACCTGCACACACCTTTCAAGAACCTGCCCACAACCCTGGGTGCTAGGCCTGTCTGTCTGTGAATTCCAGTATTAGGCCCAACTGCTCACCAACCTTGCCAGCTGACCTATCCAGGGACCCTGCAAACCAACTCCATAGAATATCTGGCTGGACTGATTGACAAAGGGATTTCCCTGCAGAAGGCATTCTGTACAGAAGGGAAGAGATGACTGAGTATTCAAATGCAATGATACCAACTCAAAGCTACAAAAATCAGGGGGGCAGAGCAAGATGGCAGAGTAGGACTCTTCAGCAATCTTCCCTCCCCGGCCCCTACCACACACACACACACACACACACACCAATTTGAACAACTACCCATGCACAAAACTTTTCAAACCTGGAGAGAGGCGTAAATATCCAGGTACAGGAAAGTCAAAAGATTCAGTCCAAATAATACTACCCCAAGACATTATAACCAAACTATCAAAGATCAAAGACAAATAGAGGATCCTGAAAGCAGCAAGAGAACATAAAAACAAATAACATATTTGAGAGTTTCAATATGCCCTGCAGCAGACTTCTCAGCAGAAACCTTACCAACTGGGATAAAGTGGGAAGATATATTCAAATTACTAATGGGAGAAAAAAAACCTTGCCAACCAATATCATTTTACCCAGCAAATCTGTCCTTCTGGACTGAAGAAGAGATAGGCTTTCCCAGACAAACAAAAGCTAAGGGAGTTTATTACCCCCAGACCTGTCATAGAAGAAATGCAAAAATGAGTTAAAAGCTAAAAGAAAAGGATGGTAATAAGTAACATGAGAATGAATAAAAGTATAAAATTCACTACTAAAAATAAATATATAGTTAAGTGCAGAATACTTTAATGCTATAATGGTGGTGCATGAATTATTTAAATGTTTAGTATGAAGGTTAAAAGACAAACTATTAAATATAATAGCTAGAATAATTGAAGGTATATACAACATAAAAGATGTAAATTGTGACATCAAAAAATTCAAAATGTGAGAGGGAGAAATAGAGAAAAGGGGAATTTATAAAAATTATACATAAATATAGGTATATATACACACCATAGATGATGCAAAGTTAAAAATACATATTAGCCAATAAATACTTATTAAACACTACTATAAAAAAATAAAAAGAGCTGAGCATACAGAAAGAAAGCATAAATTCTCCTCTCCAGACCACTTTGGACAGACTATACATAAGAATGTCTCCAAGTGAAGAAAAAAAAAAAAGGAAACATCCACCAGATGCCTTCTGTTTTCAGTTTGCAGCAAAGAAAAAAATATTTTTACCCTTTAAAAGCCCAAGCTGCTTTTCTCAGCTACCAGCACTTCTTCCCTTTGCTTTCTTTTAGTGCCATGTCATTTCCCTTCTTTTCTCTGTTACTGTCTCTCTCTCTCTCTCTCCCTTTCTCTTTCTCTCTCTCTTTCTTCCTTTCTTTCTCGAGAAAGTAAACTTTTTTACTTCTTTGTATTCCAAAAAAAGGTTATATTGTTATTAACTTAAAATAATCTGTTATAATTAAAGCCACAAAGCAAAAAGCTATACTAGATACACAAAAATAAAATGCAAGGAATCAAATATCACTAGAGAAAATAACTTAGTCACAAGGAAAGACAACATGAAAACAAGAAAGAAACAAAGACTCTATAAAATAACTAGAAACCAATTAAAAATATGGCAATAATAAATCATTACATATCAATAATTATGTTGAATATAAATGGATTAAATTCTTCACTCAAAAGACATATAGAGTGGCTGAATGGACAAATTATATGCTACCTACAAGGACTCACTTAACTTGTAAAGGCACATATAGACTCAAGCTGAAGGGATGGCAAAAGATATTATATTTGATAATTGGTGATGTTGAGCAATTTTACCTACACCTGTTGGACATTTGAATGCCTTCCTTTGAAAAAAGTCTATTCCATTGCTTTGTCTATTTTTAAAAGTTAGATTATTTATTGATTTATATTCTTAATAATGACTTTAAACACAAATAGATTAAATTAATATGTAAATCAACAATATATTAATAAATTAGTAATAAATTAAATATAGGTTTATTAATTTGTGAATTAATTTTATAAAATTTATAACTTAATATGTAATTTACAAAATAAATTTATTGATTTGTAAATTGATGAGTTTATTAATAAATATAATTGAGTAATTTTAATGAGCATTGAATACATTACCCAATCAAAAGAGAGAGGCTGAATATGTAAACAAATAAATAAGATTCAATGATAGAGTACCTATAACTGCCTCATTTTAGCTTCAAGACACACATAGACTGAAAGTGAAGTAATGAAAAAGTATATCCTATGAAATGGTAAACATACAGAGCAGAAATGGTTGTATTTCTATCAGACAAAATGGACTTTAAATAAAAAACTGACAGAAACATAAAGAGTAATTAAGAGTTGTTGTTTTAAAAAAACAAAAATTTAAATCATTACACTAAATGAGAGAGAGAGAGAGAGAGAGAGAGAGAGAGAGAGAGAGAGAGACAGAGCATGCCCTAAATAGATAAAAATTACTAATGAAAGAAGACATCTTAAAATTCTGCCACAGAAATACAAAGGAGCATAAGAGACTACTGTATAATTACACCCCAACAAAATGATAACAGAAGAAATGAAAAAATAAATTCTGGAAACATGCAACTTACCAAAATGAGTTAGGAAGAAATGGAATATCTCAGTAGACCAACAACGTGCAAGGAGATTGAATTGGTAATCAGAAACCTCCCATCAAATAAAAGCCGAATCAGATGAATTAACTGCTAAATTCTATGAAATATTTAAAGAAGAAATAACACTAATTCTTCTAGACCTCCTCCAAAAAATATTAAAGATGAAGAATCACTTCCAAACTCATTTATAATTTTAAAGTCTTAAACATTCAGTAATTTTAACATTAGTTTACTTGACAAGTAAACCCAAGTAGAGTAACAATTGTGCTCATAGAGTATAATCTTAACACTTATAAGCCAGACAATATACCCATTTTTATTGAACCAAAAATATTAAACTAGGCCTCATATTGAACAAGTAAACTTCTAAGATTTATACAAATTGCAACAGCTTGAAAAGCATTTAGGTCAGTTTCTACATTTCTAGAAATTTTAGGAATATTTAATTTTATTAAGTGGTTGCTTATCTCTAAACTAATCTCACTAAAGCTCTCTTAAAGAATTTTATAGATTAATTTGATGAACATCCAGAGGTAGAAAAAGATCACATAAAGATAACACACATGCATACGTAAACACATCAACACATGCAAACCAAGACCTTATAGCATTCATTCTAACATTTTAGCCATGAGCCAGGAAGACACAATAATACAAACTCACTGGTTTACATAAAATAGTTGGATCTGAATTGTGTTTCTAAAAAATGGAACAACTTAAGTTTACTTGTTGAATATGTAGGAAGTCTAGATCTTTTCAAATTATCTATTTATTTAAAAATATTAAAGAGGTACAAATGTTTTTGCTACATGGACACCCTGCATAATGCTGAAGTCAGGGCTTTCAGTGTGCTCATCACCATGACAACGTTCCTTGCACCCAATAGTTAAGTTTTTATCACTCATCCACCTCTCATCTTTCCCTCTTCTTAGTTTCCAGTGTCCTTTATGTCTCTGTGCCCATGTGTACCTATGAGTTAGCTCCCATTCATTAGTGAGAACATATAGTGTTTGTTTTTCCATTCCTGAGATACTTCACTTAAGATAATGGTCTCCAATCCATCCAAGTTGCTGCAAAGGACATTATTTTTTTTTTATTTTTAAGGCTAAATAGTACTCCATGATAGATAGATAGATAAATAGATAGATAGATAGATAGATAGATAGATAGATAGATAGATAGATAGATATACACATACATACACACACGCACACACACAGAGCTCACATTTTCTTTATCCTTTCATGTATTGATGGGCACTTGGGTTGATTCCATATCTTTGCAATTGTTAATTCTGTTGTGATAAACATTCAAGTGCAAGTGTCTTTTTGATAAAATGATTTATTTTCCTTTGGGTAGATACCCAGTATCGAGATGGTAGGTGTACTTTTATTTCTTTGAGGAATCTCTGTACTGTTTTCCACAGGGATTATACTGTTAATAGTTTGCATGAACAGTGTTAAGTGTTCCTTTTTCTCTGCCTCCATGCCAGCATGCGTTGTTTTTGACTTTTTAATAAATGGCCATTCTAACAAGGGTAAAGTGGTATTTCATATGGTTTTAATTTATATTTCCCTGATGATTAGTAATGTTGAACATTTTTTTTCTTATGTTTCTTGGCCATTTGTCTATCATCTTTTGAAAAAATTCTGTTCATGTCTCTTGCCCATTTTTGATGGGATTGTTTATTTTTTTTCTTGTTGATTTGTTTGAGTTCTTTGTAGAGTCTGGATATTAGTTCCTTGTTGGATATACAGATTGCAAATATTTTCTCCCATTCTGTAGGTTGCCTGTTTACTTTATTGATATTTCCTTTGCTGTATATACCTTTTAAATTTGATTAAAGACTATATCTTTTTACCAATATTTGTGGAAGAGATTTTAACATTTTCTTTTGCCATGATATGTAATCTTATGGAGGCTATGGATTATATTTTATGTGAGCGACTGAGAAGACACTAAGAAGCTGTCTGGATGTCTCCAAAGCCCACCTGACTGTATAAAATATCTTTTCTCTTTCTAATTAGCATGGTTGTTTTGTTGTTTTTGTTTTTTTGTTTTTTTTTCAGCCTCAGGAAGCTTTTGTAGGCCCCTGAGTCCCTTGAGGGGGAGTCAGAAACCTAAAGTTCAAGTGATTGCAGGGAGTTGAGGGGCTGGAGTAGGAAGGAAAAGATCTGACAGGTTCAAAAAAGGGGGCTTCAGTCTACTGAGAAACTCTCATGTTCAAATTAATTCTACTTTCTCTGTTCTCTACAGAGAAACTTGGGACTCTAACTCAGCTCCTGTTTTTTACAGAGATAAAATTACTCCTATAAAGAGAGAAGCCTAAGACTCTAACCCAGTCTCTGCTTGCCTGGGATGCTAACCCAGATTCTTATAAACAGAGAAACTTAGGATTCTAGACCAGCCTCTTGAGGATACTCAGAATCTCAATTATCAAAATCCATTCCCACCATGGTTCAGTGGACTGTCATCCACAGCACTGGCTCAGGAGTTGACTCATCGGTGGATCCCTGATCAATCTGTCAGGAGCAAATACAAAAAATACAAAGGTACACAAGGGGTCTTGGCTCAGAGGTCAGGGGTTCTGGCGATAAATCTGATACTATGCAAGTTGTGGCAGCATAACTTTTAATGAATCAATTATTCCAAAACTCATTAAAATGGTAAGGAAGACTTTTTAATCAGGACTATCATGACAAGTGTCAAGACTATCACAATAAGGGAGAGAGATTGAGCTCAACTCTGAACACAGCGAGGGCAAGTGGGGATTTATAACCAAGGAGCAGGTTGGGAGACAGTGGATGGAAAAATACTGAGAGGAAACACTGGAGTAGGGGTGAGGGCAGTTCTTGCTAGACTGAGCAAACATGATTCTTGCTGAGGACAGGCCAGAGTGATCAGCTATCAAAAGTAGAAGATGAGAAATTTGATTAAATGTCAAGTATGATCAAATAACAAGGATGGAAACATTATCTCTAAACTGACTTGGCGGGATTCTTGCTAAGATTGAGCTATACAGATGTGATAAAGACCAGACCTGGTCTACAGGGGCTTAACTAAAGTTTTTTGAAGGAGAAATTCTTTGTCACACCATGATTTTAATTCAATGAGACCCATGGCATATTTATAACCAAAAGAGCTGTGATTTATACGATCTGAAGAAAAACCAGAGTATAGTATTGTTGGGCATCTATCTACCTGAAAGAGCATAAGACATTCTACTATAAAGACATCTGCACCTGAATGTTTATGGCAGCACAATTCACTATTGTAAGATCATGGAAACAACCTAAGTGTCCGTCAATTCACGAGTGAGTAACTAAAATTTGGTGTATGCTCACAATGGAATACTATTCAATTCTAAGAAATGACAGTGAATTAGCACCATTTATGCTATCCTGCATTAAGCTTAAACCCGTTATCCAAAGTGAGGTGACACAAGATCAAGAAAACGGGCTCCACATCTACTCGCCATCAAATTGGTACTGACTGATTAAAACTATGGTGCTCAAATGGGGATAGTGCCCACTAGGGTTTGGGGGAGGGGGAGACACACATGTTAGGGTTGTAGTGAGCATAGTGGGGGGCAGAGGGAATACATCTAAACCTTCCAAGGGAAAGGTTAAGACATACAATGTAATCCAAAGATCAAAAAAAGGGAAAAAACAAACAAACAAACAAACAACTTTTATCGGGTGGAGGGCAAATGGGAGGGGGGAGGAGGGGAAGAATTTACACTTACAAAATAGGTGCGATGGCACCACCTGAGAGTAGGACATGCTTGATGTTTTGGTAAGGGGGGGGAAGGTGTGGGGAGGGATGGCAGGGGCAATATATGTAACCCTAACAATATTTGTGCCCCCATAATATGAAAAAATAATAAAAAAAAAGAGCTGTGATATTTGCACTTTTTTAAACTGATAGGTTTGTGGTGATCTGTCCTGAAGCAGTAGAATACTAATACCACCACATAAAATTCAGTTTTTCATTATCAATGTATCACAATAGTGCTATGGTGTGCTTGGAAGAGATAAGAGGAAGAGATAAATAAAAGATTAGAAGAAAAGAGAAAAAATAGCAATATTTGTCCAAATCATTTCCATGTTTATTCTAAATTTTATATATACATACACACACACATATATAGACACACATATATATATTGCAAAGTGGAAACTCTTCAAATCCCTCTCAACTTTACAGTGGCTACCCCCCTGCATATTCAGACAAGTGAACACTATAAACAGCAATTGGAATGAACATTCAACAGCTACACTCAACAATATGCATGAATTTCACAAACGTAATTTCACGCACAAGAAGCCAGGCACAAAAGCATATACCCTGTGTGACATCATTTAGTTCATGTAAATATTGAAAACAGTCTGTATGACAGAAATCAGGATAATATGCATATTGGGGGCTGGGAAAGAAAAGCTGAAAGGGGGTTCTTTCATGTGTTTTGTTCTGTTTCATGATCTAGATACTGGTAGCATGGGTGTGTGCAGTTTGTGAAAATGTATTTGCCTGCATATATAGTGTATGTGAACCTTTATGAATGTAAAATATACATATTTTTAATCAAAAAGAAAGCTCCTTGAATGATGGGGAAGTAATGAAAATCTCAAGCTTCAATGATAATGGTCAGCAGCCAGCTCCTGGGAACAGTCTGGAATTGGGGTGGGGTGTTTGAGCAAGACACCCTCCCAGCCATGGCACAGGTTCATGAGTGGGGAATGATAAGATGTGGCAACATGAAAAGACTAAAAGACCAAATGCTCTCAGATAAGAAGCACTTCATTGGTCTCCAGGGAGGGTTAGATGCTAGGGCAGAACATGGAGCTCCAGTAACGACTGCAAATTGACTTTCCACCATAGCAGCAGAAGTTGTTGTGGTGTCCAGTGTCAGATTTGTTTTGACTTTAAAAGAGTGTGATATGACTTTTCTTGCATATGGGAACCTCTAGAATAAGATTCACACTGCCACGTTGAAGTGGATGCTACCTGGATTAATAAAACACTTGTGAAATTTTGCACATACACTGTATTTTTTGATAATATTAAGTTCTTGTCACTTGTAATCCAATGTAACAAATGTAGTCTACAATTCCACACTTCTCCTCGGTAATAACTGACTTTATCAACCCCCTTTTCTTTCTAAGTACTGGAAGAACAATACTGTGATATCATGGACTGGCTGGTGTTAAGAAAGGTCACTGGGTATGAACATCCTGCTAAACACACTACCATTTGAAATGCATCTCTATTGATATGTGTGATGGCTTTGCTGTAACTAGTATCTGATTAATTGAAAGAAAAAGAAAGAAAAAAAATAATCTTATTTAGGTAACAAGTGGCTATAATCTTTACCTTTTCAGATCGACCAAAAAGAACAAAACCAAACCAATAATGATTGGAAAGAAGAGTTTACAAAGTACAAAAACTTTACCAAAATTCTTAAATTCCAGGCAGTGAACAGCTGAATAAAAGAAAAACAATATATTAAAAAAAAACTAGTGTGAAAACTGCTACGATAGGTATATGTGGAATAGGGAAACATGGAAGTCAAGTAACTTTTAGAGGGTAAAGTAGTGATTTTTGCTGTATTATAGTGGGGAAAAAGCATATATCAACCAGAGAAGCCTAGCAAATAATAATAAATTACAAGGACTGTAAATAATTCTGTGTGAATGGATCAGATGAAAGAGTGGATGGCAACAAAAATTATAGAAGGGCTTAGATCATATGCAAAGAAAAACATTTTTTCTTTTATTTTATCATATTATGGGGGTACAAATATTGTTAGGGTTACATATATTGCCCTGCCATTCCTCCCCCCTGCCCCCTCCTTACCAAAACATCACACGTGTTCTAACCCCAGGTGGTGCACATCGCACCTATTTTGTATGTATATATCCTTCCCCTCCTCCCCCCCTCCCATCTGCCCACCACCTGATAAAAGTTCTTTTTTTTTTTTCTTTTGTTGACCTTTGGGTTACATTGTATATCTTTGCCTTTCTCTACTAAGGGTTAGAGGTATTCCCTCCCCCACACAACACTGCTCCTCACAACCCTAAGATGTGTATCTCCCCCTCCACCAAATTCAACCTAAAATCAAACTTAGCAAATGAAGATAGTAAAGATTGCTTGTGATATCAGTAACTAGTTGTTTACCTTTTTACCTTTTTTTTTATTATAAAAGAATTTTTTTTTATTTCGGTATATTATGGGGGTACAGATTTTAAGGTTTCAATAGATACCCATTACCCACCCTCCCCCCACAAGTCTGAGTCTCCAGCATGACCATCCCACAGATGGTGCACATCTCACTCATTATGTATGTATATACCCGCCCCCCTCCCACATGGCCAATACCCTATTACTGTAGTACCTATGTGTCCACTTAGGTGGTGCTCAGTTAATACCAGTTTGCTGGTGAGTATATGTGGTGCTTGTTTTTCCATTCTTGGGATACTTCATTTAGTAGTATGGGTTCCAGCTCTAACCAGGAAAATATAAGATGTGCTATATCACCGTTGTTTCTTAGAGCTGAATAGTACTTCATGGTATACATATACCACATTTGATTAACCCATTCTTAGATTGATGGACACTTGGGCTGTTTCCATAGCCTTGCAATTATGAATTGTGTTGCTATAAACATACGAGTGCAGATGTCTTTTTTTGTAGAGTGTCATTTGATATTTGGGTAGATGACAGTAATGGGATTGCTAGATCAAATGGTAGATTCACTTGTATTGCTTTAAGGTATCTCCACATTACTGTCCACAGAGGTAGAACTAGTTTGCAGTCCCACCAGCAGTGTAGGAGTGTTCCTCTCTCTCCACATCCACGCCAGCATTTGTTATTTGGAGATTTTTTGATACAGGCCATTCTCACTGGAGTTAAGTGATAGCTAATTGTGGTTTTGATTTGTATTTCCCTGATGATTAGAGATGTTGAGCATTTTTTCATATGTTTGTTGGCCATTCTTCTGTCTTCTTTAGAAAAGTTTCTGTTCACGTCCTTTGCTCACTTTTTAATAGGGTTATTTGATTTTTTCTTGCTGATTTTCATGAGTTCTAAGTATATTCTAGTTATCAGTCCCTTATCGGATGCGTAGGATGCAAAAATTTTCTCCCATTCTGCGGGTTGTCTGTTTACTTTCATGACTGTTTCTTTGGCTGTGCAGAAGCTTTGTAGTTTGATCATGTCCCATTTATTTATGTTTGTTGCTGCTGTGATTGCCTTTGGGGACTTCTTCATAAACTCTTTGCCTAGGAAGATGTCTAGGAGAGTGTTTCCAACTTTTTCCTCTAGATTCTAATAGTTTCATACTTTAGGTTTAAGTCTGGTATCCAGCGTGAGTTGGTTTTTGTGAGAGGTGAAAGGTGTGGGTCCTGTTTTAGCCTTCTAGAGGTGGCTATCCAGTTTTCCCAGCACCATTTATTGAAAAGGGATTCTCTTCCCCAGCGTATGTTTTTGTCTGCTTTGTCAAAGATTAGATGGCTATATGAGGATGGTTTTATATCAGGATTCTCACATGTGTTCCAGTGGTCAATATTCCTATTTTTGTGCCAATACCACATTGATTTAATTACTACAGCTTTGTAGTATAGTCTGATATCTGGCATATTAATGCCTCCAATTTTGTTTTTGTTGCCTAGATTTGCTTTTGATATTTGGGGTCTTCTTTGGTTCCATAAGAAGCGTAAAATTGTTTTTTCTATATCTGTGAATAATGCTGATAGGATTTTAATAGGTATTGCATTGAATCTGTAGATCAGTTTGGGTAGTATAGACATTTTGATGATGTTGAGTCTGCCGATCCACGAGCATGGTATGGATTTCCATCTGTTTACATCCTCTGCTATTTCCTTCCTCAGTGTTTCATAGTTCTCCCTGTAGAGGTCTTTTAGCTCCTTGGTTAAGTATATTCCTGGGTACTTTAATTTCTTTGTTGCTATTGTGAAGGGAATTGAGTCTTTGATTTGGTTCTCAATTAGATTGTTGTTGGCATATATGAATGCCTCTGATTTCTGTGTATTGATTTTGTATCCTGAGACTTTACTAAATTCATTGATCAGTTGCAGGAGTTTCTTGGTTGAATCTTTGGGGTTTTCTAGATATAATATCATATCATCAGCAAACAGTGAAAGTTTGATCTCTTCTGCCCCTAATTGGATACCTTTGATTCCATTTTCCTGTCTGATTGCTGTAGCCAAGACCTTCAGCACTATGTTGAACAGAAGTGGAGATAGTGGGCAGCCTTGTCTGGTTCCAGTTCTAAGTGGGAATGATTTCAATTTTTCCCCATTCAGTATGATGTTGGCTATGGGTCTGTCATATATGGCTTGTATCATTTTTAGGTATGTCCCTTCTATGCCTATTTTCTTAAGTGTTTGTATCATGAAAGGGTGTTGAATGTTGGCAAAAACTTTTTCTGCATCTATTGAAAGAATCATGTGGTCTTTGTTTTTGCTTCTGTTTATGTGGCGAATTGCATTTATAGATTTACGTATATTGAACCATCCCTGTATCCCTGGGATGAAGCCCACTTGTTCATATGGATTATTTTTTTGATAAGTGTCTGGATTCGGTTAGCTAAGAGTTTGTAGAAAATTTTTGCATCTATATTCATTAGGGATATTGGTCTGTAGTTTTCTTTTTTTGTTGCATCCTTTCCTGGTTTTGGTATCAGAGTAATATTCGCTTCATAAAAGGTGTCGGGGAGGTTTCCGTTCTTCTCTATGTTGTGGAATAGTTTCTGCAAGATAGGTACTAGTTCTTCTTTGTAAGTGTGGTAAAATTTGGGTGAGAAACCATCTGGACCAGGACTTTTCTTTTCAGGGAGATTTTAAATTGCTGTTTCTATTTCAGCTGTTGAGATTGGTCTGTTCATGGACTCCTGGTTGAGCCTAGGGAGGCTGTATGTTTCTCGAAATTTGTCCATTTCCTCCACATTTTCCAGTTTGTGTGCATAAAGATTTTTGTAGTATTCATAAATTGTATCTTGTATCTCTTTGGGATCAGTTGTGATATCTCCTTTTTTTGTTCCTGATGGAGCTTATTAGAGATTTCTCTTTTCTGCTTTTCGTTAGCTTAGCCAACGGCATGTCAATTTTGTTTATTTTTTCAAAGAACCAACTTTTTGTTTTATTAATCTCCTGAATAGCTTCCCTGTTTTCAATTTCATTTAGTTCTGATTTGATCTTGTTGATTTCACTTCTTCTGCTAAGTTTGGGGTTGGTCTGTTCTTCTTTCTCCAGCTCTTTGAGTAGTTTCGTTAGATTGTCTTTTGTGATCTTTTGGTTATAGGCATTTATGGAGACAAACTTTCGTCTCAGAAATGCTTTAGCTGTGTCTCAGAGGATTTGATAACTTGTCTCTCCATTGTCATATTGTTCATAGAATTTTTTAAATTTCTATCTCCATTTATGAAGTAATCATTAAGTAGGAGGTTGTTTAATTTCCACGTTTTTGTGTAGAAATGTGAGTTTCTGTTAGGGTTGATTTCTACTTTTATTCCACTGTGACCTGAGAAGATACATGGTATTATTTCTATTATTTTTTATTTCTTGAGGTTTACTTTGTGTCCTAGGATATGGTCAATCTTAGAGAATGTTCTGTGAGCTGATGAGAAGAACGTATATTTAGTGGATTTTGGGTATAAAGTCCTGTAAATGTCAGTCAGACCCAATTGTTCCAGAGTTTTGTTTAAGTCCAATATTTCTTTATTAATTTTCTGTTTGTAGGATCTGTCTTGTGCCATCAGTGGGGTGTTGAAATCTCCATGTTTATGGAGTTGCTATTAATCAATTCTTTTAGATCCAGTAAGGTTTGCTTTTTGAAACTGGGTGCACCTAAGTTGGGTGCATATATATTTAAAATTGTTATCTCTTCTTGTTGAACTGTGCCCTTCACCATTATATAATGACCCTATTTTCTTTCACTACTTTTGTTGGTTTAAAAACTAAATCATCTGAAATTAGAACAGCCATGCCAGCCTTCTTTTGGCTTCCACTTGCCTGGAATACTGATCTCCACCCTTTTACTTTTAGTCTATATGCATCCTTGCAGGTTAGATGTGTTTCCTGAAGACATTATATACTAGGCCTGTATTTTCTTATCCATTCAGCCAGCCTATGACTCTTGATTGGAGAGTTTAAGCCATTCACATTTATTGAGAGAACTGATAGGTAAGGTCGATTATTGTTCATTCTGTTGGGTTGGATGTTATTGCTTTGAGATCTCTCATGAGCCATTGCATTATCTAGCCTTTAATCTTTGGGTTTTGGTTGTTTTTATATTCGTGAGTTTTTATTATGGTGTTCCGTGAGTAACACTGTTTTGAATACTTCTTGTAGGGCTGGTCTTGTCTTGGTGAATTCTCTGAGACTTTGCTTGTCTGAGAATGTCTTTATTTCACCTTCATATATGAAGCCTTGTTTTGCAGGGAATAATATTGTAGACTGGGCATTGTGTTGTTTTAGAATAATGAATATGGGATTCCAGTCTCTCCTTGCTTGTAAAGTCTCATTAGAGAAGTCTGTTGTTATTTGAATTGGCTTTCCCTTGTATGTTACTTGCTTCTTTCATCTTACAGCTCTTAGAAGGGCCTCTTTAGTTGATATTTTGGTCAGTCTGATGACTGCATGTTGTGACGTCTTCCTGTTTCCATTGAATCTCTCAGGTGTCCTATGAGCTTCTTTAATTTGTATATTGAGATTTTGAGCAAGGCCTGGGAAATTTTCCCCTATTATATCTTCAAATAGCTTGTCCAACCCTTGAATGTTGTCTTCTTCTCCTTCTGGTATCCCACATCTCTTGTAGGCTTTGCTCTTTTCTCTTGTTTCTCTGCTCTATCTCTGTGATGGTTTTATTTAGTTGGAGGGTGTTATCTTCAAGCTCTGAGATTCTTTCTTCTGTTTGATCTACCCTGTTCTTGAGACTTTCCACTGTATTTTGTAGTTCCATGAATTGATTCTTTATTCCCAGGAGTTCAGTTAAACTTTTCTTCATTGTGTCTATTGCTTTAGTGAACTTTTGTTCTAGGTCCTGGAGGCTTTTTGTTGTTTCTTTGGGTGGTTATTGAGTTGTTCTTGCAGGGCGGTGAGTGTTCTTATGATCCACATACGAAATTCCTCTTCTGACATTTTGGTTGCCTGGTTTTGGTTGGTGTCCGTTTCTAGGGGGCTGGTGCTCCTCTTTAGGGGTGTGTTTTCCATTTGGTTCTTCATATTTCCGGAGTTCCTTCGCTGATTTCTTCCCATGTAGTTCAGTTGTTGTTTCTTTCCTTTAGGTTTTTGTTTGGGTATTCACACGCCTTGTTTAGTCTGAGCCATTAGATGGAGGTGCCTCTGGCTGGTGGCTATATTGTCTCTTTGGGCAGCCGTGGGTAGGGTCGGGGGAGGGGAGGAGGAGGCGGCTCGGGTCTGTGCACACGGAGGTGCCCCAAGGGAGTTGGGAGCGTGGTGCCACGTCCTCTACAGGCTTACCGCTTGCTGGCAGCGGCCATCTCTGGGCTGGTGTCCGCAGGTCTCTCCACCCGCTGGGGAGCCCACCAGCAGTCCCAGATGCAGGGAAGGGGAAAAGGCATATCCACCTACCCCTCCCACTGGTCTCTGGGTTGCTCCGGCGGTCTCAGCTTCCACTTCTCCTCCGCAACCTCCTTCGTGGAGTCTCCCGGGGTCTCAGGTACCCCTCCTCCTGGCCCTCATCTGCTGTATGCTCGTCTTCTTACTTCTTGTTTCTAATTTCTGCTAGAATCTGTCTTTTCTGCAGAGACACTTTGTCTGGTGGTGTTTGTCGTCCACCATCTTGATTCCCCTCCTCCCTTTTTACCTTTTAAGCTTTATATTTCATGATATTTTCCTAATAAACAAGGATGAATTTGTATACACATAAATAAATATTTTACTAGGATGGGATGAGTCCATGGTACTCTTTAATGCACCTTTTCTTTTACGAAACAGTATGTCACAGGCACTTTTCAGGCCCACATATAGAGACCTGCACTATCACTGAGTGTCCAGTCCATGTCTACTGTCTGAATAAATTTGGGCCATAAGGGCTCATCCTCTCTAATAGACACTAAGTTCACTTCCAATCTTCCTTCAAAGATAAATGAACATTGTTAAATTTTATATTGAGAGAGAGAAAGAAACAGAGAGACAGAGACAGAAGGACAGAGAGGAGACAGAGATTTGTATACTTCTATTCATTACAGTTTCCCCGGAAAGGTCTTAACAATTTGGCCCTGCTAGAATATTGAAGTTTTATTATATGATCAGATGAAATTATGCTGGGTTCACAATGAGAAACCTATGCTATGTGTTCTTTTTCCTTGCTTATTCTCTAGATATATATGCATTAGAAATAGTTTTTCCAATTTATCATTGAGATTCATACTTTATTAAATATTTTAGAAATTTCATGGTTTGAGCAACTCATTTTTCTCTTTGCAAAGTCTGAATTGATTAATAATGCTACTCAATACGTAAAAGTTCTATAGTATAACATTTTTCTTAATGGTTACAGAGATTTTTTGCATTAATATCCTGAGTCATAATTTATTTGTTTATATGTATGCAATTTGAGACAACTTACACTATTTTATTCCAACTGTGAAGCCAGTTATGTTTAGTAAATGAACTATAGCAGGTCCTCACTTTACACTGTCAGCAGGTTCTCTGAAACAGCGACTTTAAGGAAAAGACAGACAGCAGCTCCTCAAATAATGTCTTTTCCTTCAATGTTGTTTCATTACAAGGTTGAAAAAAGGTACTGGCTTTGTTATATGTAATTTCACCTAAAGTCAGTAAGAAAGAGTAAGAAATTCACTCTAATCACTTACCTTCTAATCAATTCTTAGCCTTTAGTCACTACCTTTTAATTAATCCAAACCCTTTATTAGAGATGGGGAAATTTTATAAGGTGTAGCAACTAATTTTAGAATCTATCCAATCTTATACTCAATGGTTCTTTTCCAATCTTAAAAAACAAAACAAAACAAAAACAAAAATATCTATGTCTTTCTCTTTGGTATGTTTGTTATATTATGTGTTTAATCACAATTTTATTTCATTGTTTTTGGTTTTTTCCTTTTGGAACTCTTGTGCCATATTGGGTTTTTTAGATCTATCTTCTATTTTCTTCATATTTTGAAATTTAAAAAATCCAGTATGACCTTATTATTTTTCACCTAAAGAGAAAATTTGAAGGTATATGTCTGCTACTGCTTCTTCAGCTGATTGTGTGTAAGGCCAACGTCAATAAACATCTACTTTCACATTTGTTGTCTCAGGGTTCTATGAGGACATTAAAGAGGATGTTAAGTATACATCCAGTTTTTACACTGAGTTTCTGATGATTATAAGATAGCTGCAACAGATCCATACTATATCCATGTTCAGAAAACAGAGAATAAATTATTTCACCTTTCATCAAACCCTTTCTTAATGTCCCTTTGTTCACACTGTTCATCTCTACATTGTAAAAGCTTCTAGTTCCTGAAATAAGTGGATTAATCTGAACATAAACAGAGAAAGTGATATCAGCAGACACCTTAAGTGTCACCACGGGAGTGTGGTTAGCAGAGCCCACTGTGTGTGTCATGGGGCCCCTCATGTGGGGTGTCAAGACCTTGATCTGGGACAAGAACGAGGCCCAGATCAGTGAGTAACTACTGAGTCTGCCTCCTTTGGGAAGTTCTAGTTGTACCCTGTCTTCCTCATTTTCTATTTGGTAATTGTCTTCTCTTCACTTCATTCTCTCCATAGACACATACATACAAAACGTATATACATAGATAGAAGAAATTAAGCTACTCTCCTCATTTATTTATTTACTTAAATATTTATCCTACTTTTCAATGTTTCTATAGAGCTAAAATTACATTAACATTTTTATCTCCAAAATTTTTTATTTCTCATAGTTTTCACTTTTCTCATAGAGTCTGCCTTTTAATTGTTACAATATGAATGGAAAACTCCAAGATACAATTAAAGTTTTATTACTTTTGTGTTGCTGTGTGATTTGTTGGTGTTTCATTTTAGTCTATTCTTTCTTGTAGAAATTGCATTTTACTGCAGTGTTAACAATACAGAAAATAATAGCTGATGGGTCAGTACAAAACAAACAAACAAAACCAATTTTCTGACCAAGACTGCCCCGGCAATTTACAGCCCCCCTCGGAATATCTACACCCACATCCTCCTTTAAACCAGCCACCACACAATCATCTACAGCATCCACTCTTTCTCATCTTATTTCTTTGAGTGTCCAAGAAAGAAAAGGTTAGCATCTGAGACTGCAGCTAATTTTTCCTATCTTGGGGACACAGGTAAGAAAAAATTACCCAGTCAAATGTTTTTATAATTAGTCTAATAAGGTCTCCTGATGATGATAATTTCAATTAGAAAGGTGATTAAAAGTCTTGTTTACGTCATGTATTTAGAAGGGTATGTATGGCTTCTCCAGGTTGCTCATGGTAACAAACTTGGAATTACTGGCTGTATGGACAGGGCCTGCTGAACATGTCAATGACAGATATATAATTATAATAGTATAAAATGAAGATGTTTCTCAATCCTATAAATCATTTTGTGTAAGGTATTGGTCTTCCAGTATGATTTGGAGGCCTCATGTCTTAAACCTGGGTCCTGCTGTGTTTTAATGTGGCAAAGAAGAGGTGAAGAGCTGCGCCAGGGGTCTGAAACTTCGTGCCTTCCCAGGGTGTTGCAATCACCTGTGTCCTTTGAACTGCAGTTGGCCCTTGAACAACATGGGGGTTAGGGGCACCAACACCCTCCTGAGTTGAAAATATGCCTATAAATTTGTCCCCAAACTTAAATACCAATAACCTACCATTTACCAGAAGCCTCACTGATAACATGTATGTTGTTATGTATTATATACTGTATTCTTACAATAAAGTGAGCTAGAGAAAGGAAAATATTATTCACAAAATCATAATGAAGAAAAAATGTATATACTATTCATTAAGGGGAAGTGGATTATCATAAAGGTCTTTATCCTCACCATCTTCACATTGATTAGGCTGAGGAAGAGGAGGAAAAGGAGGGATTGGTCTTGCTGTCTCAGAGGTGGCAGAGACAGAAGAAAGTCCACATATAAATACACCTTTGCAGTTTAAACTCATGTTGTTCAAGAGTCAACTGTACTAGTAAAATATGATATTGGTTAAATCTCAGGTTCATGCTACCAAATGACATCTCAGTGTGAATTTACCTCTCCAACCTCTGAAGAGGTCTAAGAAGAAATACAGTGGTGCATGGTGGAGACTGCTGTACATCTACTCCTAAGATTCACCACCATTTCATTCTCACTACCCACAAATTTCTCTATTTTTTCTTTTCTTGTTATTTTCACTTAAATAATTAAAAGTGCCTGGAGCAGGACAAACAGGAAACAACATCCTTCATTTTGCTGTTAGTGAATGGTAGAACCTGAGACGCTATGTACTTCCGTTTGCCTCACATTTTCCTGAAGTTCATTGTCATCAGGCAGGTGAAATTTTGCAAAATATACTTGAGGGTAGGGTGTATAATTTTCCTTGTTACATAGTTGTTGCATTTTGGCTGGCTATTTAGAGAAGAAAGGAACCAAATAATTAGGCTCACGCCCTATTTTCATTCTGAGAAGCTACTACATGATTGGAGCTTTACCATGAATCTGTGACAAATGATTTTAGGATTTAAATCTGGCACAAGAAAATACAAGTTAATGTAGAGAAGTAGACTAACTCAGGTAAGAAAGAAAAGATGGTGGGAATGAAGAATATAATGTAATTTTTACTAGATAAGATAACCCTTGTTAACCTAATATTTGACAGCATGGGGTGATAGGCTGCCCAATCCAGGACTGACCTCTGTGATGTCTGAAAGCCTAGTACAGTAATCTTCACACTGTAGCAATGTCCTACTCCTAAACCCACAATCCTAAATAATTTCCTACACCTAAAGCTCTCATGAGGAAGTGAATATTCAAACCTTTGTAATCTATTAACCATGCACATATGATGCAAATGTCAATTTTTGACATGTAAAACTTCAAGTTACAAACCCCCTCTTCAATGCTTTATTTATTTATAATCTGAGAATCCATAGTCTTTATTTGGTATTGTAAATTAGATAAATATGTGAGAAGAGTAAAACAACTTAGCTGACATTATTGCTTTTTTGAAGAAACATTTTTTGCCCTGAATGAATTTAAATTTTCTTATGTCTATATGTGTTTGTTCTCCCTTAGCGATGTGTGTGTTGTGTGTCTGTGCGTGTGTGTGTCTATAAGGTTTTAAAAGTACAGCATATAAATTCATTTAAGCAATTATTTACAAAGGAGGTCCAAAATCAGACATTTTATGACAAGGAAGGACATGAGTTAATAACATAAAATCATTGACTGTGTTTAAAGTGAGAGAGAATAAATTCTTTGAGTAGCTTTTGAGCACACATTGTTAAAAATCTGGGAGCCTTGTTATCCCATTACATCGTAGAGCTGCCATTAGAATCCATGCCCCTTTAATTCCAAATTTGAATTTATAGATGCTAAATTCAGGAGAATTTATCTTGATCTGTTGCTTTGGGGAACTTTATTGCAAAGACTTACATCTTATTACTAAAGCATATTTGTACTGAATCAGAAACCATTTACTTACAAGCTATGAGCTGTATGTACACTATGTAAACTTCCCTACAATTCATTTTCCTTATCAATAAATAGGCTTCATAATTTTTATACAATTACTCAGGGGATTAAATGTGATAATCCACACAACGTGCTTAACACAGTTTTCAGCATACAGGAGACATTTAATAGCAATCGGTTTCTCTCATGACTGTTTTTAAGACCATGTAGGCACACACTTGTTCTTATCACCAGTCTAGTGTTATTTAATTCAGCCATTGAGGTCACAATTGCTGCTGAAAGACTGTGCCCTTGCAAAGCACTTTCTGAAGTGCTCTCTTCATAGCCTTGTTTCTCAGACTGTAGATGAAAGGATTCAGCATGGGAGTCACCACTGAATACATGACAGCTGACAGCGTGTCACTCTCAGGAGTATGGGAGGAGGAGGGCCTGAAGTAGACAGCAATGGCTGTGCCATAAAACAATACCACCACTGACAGGTGGCAGCCACAGGTGGAGAAGGCTCTCTGTTTGCCCTCAGTAGAGGTGATCTTAAGAATGGCAGAGAAGATAAGTCCATAAGATATAAGGATGCATATCAAGGGTGTGAGAGCCACTAGACCTCCTACGGTAAAAATGACCAACACATTGAAGGAGACATCAGAGCAAGAGAGCTGCAGGATAGGGTTGAGATCACAGAAGAAATGATGGATAACATTGGATCCACAGAAGGACAGATGTGTTATTAGGAAGGTATGCAGGAAGGCATGGAGGTAGGTGAGGACCCAGAGCCCAGCCACCAGCTGGACACAAAGGCGAGGATTCATTACGGCGGTATAATGTAAAGGGTGGCAAATCGCCACGTACCTATCATATGCCATCACACAGAGAAGGAGACTGTCCATATTCACAAAAGAAATGAAGAAGAAGAGCTGCGTGAGGCAGCCTGCAAAAGAAATAGTCTTAAGGTCAGTCAAGATATTCACCACCATTTGGGGGACTATCGTGGAAGTAAAGCAAATGTCCACAAAGGCCAAGTTACTCAGGAAGAAATACATGGGGGAATGGAGGCTAGAGTCAAAGGCAATGGCCAAGATGATGAGCATGTTCCCCAGCAGGGTGACTAAGTACATACAGAGAAAGAGCACAGACAGTGGGTGCTGCTGCTCTGCTGAGCAGGGTAGTCCCAGAAGCACAAATTCTCTGACTACTGTTAGATTTCTTTTTTCCATATTCTCAATGAATCTAAAAGAAGAAAATATTAAATTGTGAAACCAGTTATGTCGAGTCTCTCATTCACAAGAATGTGTGTGTGTGTGTGTGTGTGTGTGTGTGTGTAATTAAATACCATCCAAACTCTTGCTTGCTTAGATTCTTGCCAATTACATCTTGTGTTTACAATATTCTGTAGGTATATTCACATACACATGCTAGGTGTACCAATCACAACTTTTTAAAGAAAGAATGATTTATTACCCCAAATGAAAAATATAAATTCTGCAAATAATGATCATTTTTTAATTGGGCCAACTATTTTCCTTTGCCTACATTAATCATGTAATTCATATTGACTTCATATACACAATTGTTTGTTATTTTTAGCAGTCATGATGTCTACTCTGACCCAGCAGAAACATTTACCTTTAAGGAGTACATTTCCTCCCACTCTTATGTTCATATGCATGATGGCACATGTCATCTTTCCCTGTTTTTGTAAGAACAAATTTTGGTCATTGATAATCCCAAGCCTGACTCTGTTCCTCCGGTGACAGAGTCTTTGGACTCTGCTGGTCATTTGTTTTGACCCCGCCTCTGACCGGTGTGGTGAGTGATCCAAAGCCCAGTGGCTGTGGGCTGGGCTTTCAGGGCCTGCCTCACAGCAGCTCAGGTGTACTACTTCTCTACAGGAGGTGACAGCTTTCTTCCATGCCTTTCAAAATTCTTCATAGGGTGTCTTGCTACTTGCAGCCCTTCACTGTACTCTCCGAATTCTCATTTCTATATCAATCTAAATTGTACCTTATTTTTAGGAATATGAAGACACAAAAATTACTTTTATAACAATCTGAAAGCAAACAAACATCCATATATTCATGCAGTCCACACTTCCCTTCAGCTCCTATGATTCAGGTTTTATACACAACTTATTTAGGACTAAAGATTTTTTTCTGGCTCAAAATGAATTCATGATTAACTATGGCTTCCAGAACATCTACTTTGACAGCTGAGGCACTCCCAGTCTTTTCAAACCTACATTGTTAAGTTTATGTTATTTTAAATCTAGCTTGATGCAATGGTCTTGAATAGGTCATATGGCTATCAAGCAAAAGACATAGTGTAGAAGTTGCTAGAGATTTGGGAATTTTGATCCAAGTATCATTATTTCCTCATAATGTTTCACGAACTATTTAAGACTTTTATTTTATTGATTTGTACATCCAGGATTCTACTGAACAAAATTCTTAAAATAACTTCTATATAAAACATGTCTTATATATTAATATAAGTTTCAGGAGGTTCTCCCAAATTTATAATATATAATTGTTCTTTATCTGTTTAGTAGTATTATTTACTCAAACATTTCCAAGTTACTGTATTTCATCAGATGTATTATTATATACAAGTAAGGAAAACATCTACTTCAAAACACACACATAAAATCATTCAGAACAGCGTGGGTAGGATCAATGCCTTAAAGGATACTGTTCAACATTCTTCATTTTCTTTCTCTAACCATCATTGCCATCACAAAATAACATAAGTTAGCACTACCCAATCTATATCTTCTGGGTCTATACCCAGATAGCTGATAAATGCTGGAGAACACAATGCAGTATAACTGTTCCTATTAGAATGTTTTGAATTCCAATTTTATCAGAAACAGCCATTAACACTATGACATTCATCTCCCTCTAATTCCTGTTAACTTTAGTTAATTTTCTTGCATCCCTTTTGCCCAGCCTGAGGAATATCACAATAAAGTCTGTACTGAGAAGAAACATTACACACTCTTGTATATACATTCCTTTCAGTAAAGAGCACCCATTCAAAAACAGCTTCCTTCCCCTGTAGGCAGTATCAGTTACACCATTTTTCTCAATTCCACAATCACTATACAATATTCCTTTCATGACAAGCATAACAATCTATATTTTTCTTGGTATTCTTTATAGTAGTGACATGTCCAGAAAGGAATTTTGATTTATTACATCAAAGCCTTAGCATATAACACATATATACACATAGTTGGTACAAAATAGTGCTTATGGAAACAATGAATGAAAAATTATAGAAAAACAATTTGATTTTATAATGAATGTATGAAATTTTCGGAAGAGTTTTTTTTTTTTTATTATATATTCTCATTTATAGCCCATCATGTTGATTCGAGGATTTTATTTCTCAAACAGGATTTTTAAAAAGTCACTCTGTCATAGAAATGTTTAACAGCTTCATTAAAACTATTTTATGTGCTACCACTCAGGGAATTACATGTTAGGTGTGTCATCACTAAAACAAAGAAAAAATGTGTGAATACATACCCTTTTGTGAGACTTTTTGCCACTCACAATTTTCTTCCTCCCTGAATATCCAACCACAAAAATATAGGTGGACCTGTGCATTGATTCTGATTCCTTGTCAAGAGTGAAAAAGAGAAGAATAATGAGATATAAATAAATGTGTTCTTCTAGACAGAAAATAATAGTATATCACAGGTGTATTCACTTTTGTATATTTATTTATTTATTTTTATACTTCAAGGGACAGACCTTGAACAAAGGCATAGTTTTCTCCCCTGAGCTCAGCACCCAATGGGCTACAATGGCATTCCATATTCATGTTCTAATGAATTTCTCTTGTTTATGAATTGGCTTCTTACTTATTTTGAAGAGAATGCAAACACAGGATGAAATATTTAAAGCAAAAAGAAATCATGGAAGACCATGAAGGTCCTAAAATAAATTCTCCTTTTCTTTTACAGGATAATATTGCTTGGGGGCAATGAATGACATAAAAAGATAGAAAAGTGGAACCAAAAGTCTATAAACCTACGGATTCCATCTCCATGAAATTTACAGTCTCTACCTGTCCCCCAGTGCTAACAGGAGATTCAATTATATAAACAACCAACTTTGGAGCAAGACACATTTGGGTTCAAATCTTAATTTGTAAATTAATTATTAATAGTTGCTTGACCTTGCACATAGCATTTTCTTTTTGTACACTTTAGTGTTCTCACCTATGAAAAGACAAATACTACCTCTATAGCATTTAATTACTATAAGAACTTTAATACTTATATAAAAAATTAAGAATTGTGCACAGCCACAGATCTCATTAGCTCAACTAATGAGCTAATGGCTAGTATAATTAAAAATGTGACAGCTCAAATGAAAACCAAAAGGGAGTGTTTCTGGAAATTAGTTTTTTCATTGGACACTAGCTAATATGTCTGTGTGTATGCATGCAGATATAGATATAGAGACATAGTTTTATTCTGAGCTACTCTTCAGGACTTTATAAATTAGTTTGAAGACTATACCTAAACCAACCAATATTAATGCAAAACATATTAAACATATGGTCATTTATATGAATCCAAAAATGCATTTATTATTCTACACTGACATAAACATTTTATTAAATACATAGTTTTTAGTTTAGTACATGTGGGAAAGTATAAGAATAGTCTAGGATGACAAACATTGAAATCATCTTAATACACACACATGTATATGCAAGAAATATATATTGTATATGCACAATTTGTGTAGATATGTATAAATATATACATACATTCATACATACATTTTTCTAATGTGATGAAAACCCCAACATTATCAGTTAAAAGGAAGAAGAGTGAAGATTACCTTACACTGATGTTTAATTTTATGTCTCAGAGTTCATATAATGTGGTAAATTTAACAGCTTTTGGAAAATCTTTTTAGAACATAGTATTAGATTCTTGCAGGAGATCCATGAACTACTGAAAACACTTTAGATTTAGAAATCTATTGCTTTCCCCAGAGGTTGTACTACTTTGCAGTCCCACCAGCAGTCTATGAGTGTTCCTATCTCTCCACATCCACGCAGCATTTATGGTTTCGGGACTTTTTGATAAAGACCAGTCTCCCTGGAAATAAGTGATATCTCATTGTGATTTTCATTTGCGTTTCCCTGATGATCAGAGATGTTGAGCATTTTTTTTTTATATGTTTGTTGGCCATTAGCCTATATCTTCTTTTGAAAAGTTTCTATTCATGTCTTTTGCCCACTTTTTGATAGGGTTGTTTGATTTTTTTCTTGCTAATTTTCCTGAATTCTATGTACAAGCCAGTTATCAGCCCTTTATCAGATATATAGCATGAACATATTTTCTCCCATTCTGTAGGTTGTCTATTCACTCTAGTGATAGTTTCTTTGGCTGTGCAAAAGCTTTTTAATTTGATCAAGGTACCATTTATTTATTTTTGTTGTTGCTGTGATTGCTTTGGGGGCTTCTTCATAAATTCATTGCCTAGGCCAATGTCTACAAGAGGTTCTGCAACATTTTCTTCTACCATTCTTCTAGTTTCAAGTATGTTATCCACCATGAGTTGATTTTTGTAAGAGGTGAAAGGTATGGATCCTGTTTCAGTCTTCTACATGTGGCTATCAAATTTTCCCAGCACTAGGTATTGAATAGGGATTTTCCCTGGTGTATGTTTTTGTCTGCTTTGTGAAAGATCAGATGGCCATATAAGAATGTTTTTTTTTTAATTTAGGAATATTATGGGGGTACAAATTTTAAGAACTTTTCTGTCACCCCAGAAAATTCCCTTGGTTCCTTCATACTTGGCCATTTCCTTCAAAATCTACACTGATTTACAAATCTATAGATTAGTTTTATTTATCCTAGGAATTCCTATATTGGAATCATACAGTAGCCTCATTTTTGTTTCTGTTCTCTTTCACTAGGATTTTAATTTTGTATGCATGTGTGATTCATCATGTTGTGAAATTCAGTAGTTGTTCCTTTTTTATTGATGAATGGTATCCTTTTTATGGATATCCTACAGTTATTCCATTATCCCAACAATTAACAACTTGGCAGTTTTGGGATGTTGCCAGTTCTTAATAAAGAGTTTTGGATATTCTCATACATAGCTATCTGTGGACATATGTTTTCATTTCTCTTTTATATATACCTAGGAGTGGAACTTCTGGTCATAGAGTAGATGTTTAGCTTTTTAAGAAATAGCCAAATAGTATTCCAAAGTTGTTTAATTTTACTTTCCTACCAGCAGCAAATGAGAACCATAGGTACTCCACATCCTTTTCATTTAAATATTCTAATGGATGAGTAGCAGATTACCATGGTTTTGATTTGGATTTCCCTGATTATGGATTACCTTAAGCTTTATTTCATTGCTTATTGCACATTTGTACATTTTTTCCTGGTGCATTATGGTTTAATTTCTTACATTTTAGTTTTAGTTTGTCTATTATAGGTTTTTGCTTTGTGGTTATCATGAGGTTTACAAAAAACACTTTTTTTATGAACAGATGACATCTTTGATCACAAAGAAACAAACAAAATAAAACATCTATGCTTTATTCTTCCCACATTTTGATGTTTTATTGTGTTTATTTACATTTTTAATTGTTCACTTCTTATCAAATTATTATAGTTATTATTTTTGATATTTTGTCTTTTAGTCTTAATACTAGATTTGAACATTCACACACCACAGTTTCAGTATTAGAGCATTCTGGATGTATCTGTGTACTTACTTTTACAGTGAGTTTTATACCTCCAGATTATTTTTTGTTACACATTAGTATGCTTTTCTTTCATCTTGAAAAGTTCCCTTTAGCATTTACTGTAAGACAGAGACAGGTCTGGTGATGGGATTAAGACCATGGGGACTTAGGGATGCTCTGTCTGAGGCTGTGATTGGAGAGATGAGGGAATTGCCTGAACAGAAGCCTGCAATAAGTGCAGATGTTAACTGCCTAGTTGGGGGACACATACCAGCGACCTGGGAGTACAGAAAAGCATGTTCCAACCTCAGAGCCTGAGGAGTCTCATGTATGAAAAGCCTCAGGCGCCCTGACATGAAACTTCTTATGGCTGTAGAGGTAGATTACAATATGCCATCCCAGGAGAAGGTCTCAAGGGTTCCATAGTGTTCAAACCCTAGGCCAAGTTCCTTCTCTCTCTTTCTGTCAACAATGTCTCAGTTAACGTAAAACCAGTCTCCCAGTGGAAAGCATGTAGTTTCCTTGTTCCTTGATCAAATGGGTCGCAGCTACTGACATTAAAGATTGATATCCATGTACATAGCTTGAGCTTGGGATAAAATCAGTTTGCCTTGATCAAAAAGGTTGTATCTACTGAAGAATTATGTGTTTTCACTTCTAGAAAGGAAAAGGAAATTAGCTAGGACACCTTGTGATTTTTGGGAGAGCCTCAAAAACTTTGATCATTGTATTCCATTGTATTCCATTTTTCACATGAGATAATTGTGTTACACAACATGCCAAAGAGAGTAAAAAGCAAGTGCTGGGGTTCAGTCACTGCCACCTCGGCACCGGAATGCTGGTGGTCCCCTGACCTCACTGCTTTCTTAACTATTATTTCTGTGTCTGTGTCTTTGTTTCTCTCACCTCTTGCAACACAGTCTGCCAGGGGACCCTATCTTTATCGGAGATGTTGTGAACACCGTTAGTCTGGTAGTGATGAAGTCTGTCAGTTTTTTGTGTGGAAAAGTCTATTTCTCTTTCGTGTTTGAAAAATAGCTTTTCTGAGTACAGTATTCTTCATTGGCAGCTTTTTCCTTTAGTACTTTATTTATTTTTTTTATTTCAGCATATTATGGGGGTACAGATTTTAAGTTTTCAATAAATGCTGATTTCGCCCTCCCACAAGTCTGAGTTTCCAGCATGACCATCCCCCAGATGGTGCACATCTCACTCATTATGAATGTATATACCCGCCCCCCTCCCACATGGCCAATACCCTATTACTGTAGTACCTATATGTCCAGTTAGGTGCTGCTCAGTTAATACCAGTTTGCTGGTGAGTATATGTGGTGCTTGTTTTTCCATTCTTGGGATACTTCACTTACTAGTATGGGTTCCAGCTCTAACCAGGAAAATATAAGATGTGCTATATCACCGTTGTTTCTTAGAGCTGAATAGTACTCCAGGGTATACATATACCACATATGATTAATCCATTCTTGGATTGATGGGCACCTGGGCTGTTTCCACAGCCTTGCAATTATGAATTGTGCTGCTATAAACATTCGTGTGCACGTGTCTTTTCTGTAGAGTGTCATTGGAACTTTTGGGTAGATGCCCAGCAGTGGGATTGCTGGATCAAATGGTAGATTCAGTTGTATTACTTTAAGGTACCTATATGTTGCTTTCCACAGAGGTTGAACTAGTTTGCAGTCCCACCAGCAGTGTAGGAGTGTTCCTCTCTCTCCGCATCCACGCCAGCATCTATTGTTTGGAGACTTTTTGATAAAGACCATTCTCACTGGAGTTAATTGATATCTCATTGTGGTTTTGATTTGCATTTCCCTGATGATTAGAGTTGTTGAGCATTTTTCATATCTTTGTTGGCCATTCTTCTGTCTTCTTTAGAAAAGTTTCTGTTCAAGTCCTTTGCCCACTTTTTAATAGGGTTATTTGATTTTTTCTTGCTGATTTTCATGAGTTCTAAGTATATTCTAGTTATCAGTCCCTTATTGGATGCGTAGGATGCAAAAATTTTCTCCCATTCTGTAGGTTGTCTGTTTACTTTCATGACTATTTCTTTGGCTGTGCAGAAGCTTTGTAGTTTGATCATGTCCCATTTATTTATTTCTGTTGCTGTTGTGATTGCCTTTGCCTTCTTCATAAACTCTTTGCCCAGGCCGATGTCTAGGAGAGTGTTTACAACACTTTCCTCTAGAGTTCTAATAGTTTCATACCTTAGGTTTAAGTCTGGTATCCAGCGTGAGTTGGTTTTTGTGACAGGTGAAAGGTGTGGATCTTGCTTTAGCCTTCTAGAGGTGGCTATCCAGTTTTCCCAGCACCATTTATCGAAAAGGGATTCTTTTCCCCAGCACATATTTTTGTCTGCTTTGTCAAAGATTAGATGGCTATATGAGGATGGTTTTATATCAGGATTCTGAGATCTGTTCCACTGGTCAATATTCCTATTTTTGTGCCAATACCACATTGATTTAATTACTGCAGCTTTGTAGTATAGTTTGATATCTGGCATATTAATACCTCCAATTTTGTTTTTGTTGCCTAGATTTGCTTTTGATATTTGGGATCTTCTTTGGTTCCATACAAAGCGTAAAATTACTTTTTCTATATCTGTAAAGAATACTAATGGGATGTTAATAGGTATTCCATTGAATCTGTAGATTACTTTGGGTAGAATAGACATTTTAATGATGTTGAGTCTGCTGATCCATGAGCATGGTATGGATTTCCATCTGTTTACATCCTTTGCTATTTCCTTCCTCAGTGTTTCATAGTTCTCCCTGTAGAGGTCTTTTACCTCCTTGGTTAAGTATGTTCCTGGGTACTTTAATTTCTTTGTTGCTATTGTGAAGGGAATTGAGTCTTTGATTTGGTTCTCAATTAGATTGTTGTTGGCATATATGAATGCCTCTGATTTCTGTGTATTGATCTTGTATCCTGAGACTTTACTAAATTCATTTATCAGTTCCAGGAGTTTATTGCTTGAATCTTTTGGGTTTTCTAAATATAATATCATATCATCAGCACACAGTGAAAGTTTGATCTCTTCTGCTCCTATTTGGATACCTTAAATTCCACTTTCCTGTCTGATTGCTGCAGCCAGGACTTCCAGCACTATGTTGAATAGAGGTGGAGATAGTGGGCAGCCTTGTCTGGTTCCAGTTCTAAGTGGGAATGCTTTCAATATTTCCCCATTCAGTATGATGTTGGCTATGGGTCTGTCATATATGGCTTGTATCATTTTAAGGTATGACCCTTCTATGCCTATTTTGTTAAGTGTTCGTATCATGAAAGGGTGTTGAATTTTGTCCAAAGCTTTTTCTGCATCTATTGAAAGAATCATGTGGTCTTTGTTTTTGCTTCTGTGTATGTGGTGAATTGCATTTATAGATTTACATATGTTGAACCATCCCTGCATCCCTGGGATGAAGCCCACTTGGTCGTGATGGATTATTTTTTTGGTAAGCATCTGGATTCGGTTAGCTAAGATTTTGTAGAAAATTTTTGCATCTATATTCATTAGGGATATTGGTCTGTAGTTTTTGTTTTTTTGTTGCATCCTTTCCTGGTTTTGGTATCAGAGTAATATTCACTTCATAAAAAGGGAACCTCGGGGAGGTTTCCATTCTTCTCAATGTTGTGGAATAGTTTCTGCAAGATACGTACTAGTTCTTCTTTGTAAGTGTGGTAAAATTTGGGTGTGATGCCATCTGGACCAGGACTTTTCTTTTTAAGGAGATTTTTAATTGCTGTTTCTCTTTCAGCTCTTGAGATTGGTCTGTTGAGGAAATCTATTTTTTCCTGGTTGAGCCTAGGGAGGCTGTGTGTTTCTAGAAATTTGTCCATTTCATCAACATTCCAATATGTGTGCATAAAGATTTTTGTGGTATTCATAAATTACATCTTGTATCTCTTTGGGATAGTTGTGATATCTCCTTTTTTATTCCTGATGGAGCTTATTAGAGATTTCTCTTTTCTGCTTTTCGTTAGCTTAGCCAATGGCATGTGAATTTTGTTTATTTTTTCAAAGCACCAACTTTTTGTTTTATTAATCTCCTGAATAGCTTCCAATAGTTTTCAATTTCGTTTAGTTCTGATTTGATCTTGTTGATTTCACTTCTTCTGCTAGGTTTGGGGTTGGTCTGTTCTTCTTTCTCCAGCTCTTTGAGTCATTTCGTTAGATTTTCTATTTGTGATCTTTTTGACTTTTTGTTATAGGCATTTATGGAGATAAACTTTCCTCTCAGAACTGCTTTAGCTGTGTCCCAGAGGAGTTGATCACTTGTCTCTCCATTGTCATTTTGTTCATAGAATTTTTTAATTTCCATCTTGATTTCTTCTTTTAGGAAGTAATCATTTAGTAGGAGGTTGTTTAATTTCCACGTTTTTGTGTAGAAATGTGAGTTTCTGTTAGGGTTGATTTCTACTTTTATTCCACTGTGATCTGAGAAGGTACATGGTTTGATTTCTTTTTTTTTAATTTCTTGAGATTTATTTTGTGTCCTAGGATATGGTCAATCTTAGAGAATGTCCCGTGAGCTGATGAGAAGAACATATATTCAGTGGATTTGGGGTAGAATGTCCTGTAAATATCAGTCAGACCCAATTGTTCCAGAGTTTTGTTTAAGTCCATTATTTCTTTATTAGTTTTCTGTTTGGAGGATCTGTCTTGTCTCGTCAGTGGGGTGTTGAAATCTCCAGTGTTTATGGAGTTGCTATTAATCAATTCTTTTAGATCCAGTTAGGTTTGCTTTGTGAATCTGGGTGCACCTAATTTGGGTGCATATATATTTAAAATTGTTATCTCTTCTTGTTGAACTGTGCCCCTCACCATTGTATAATGACCCCCTTTGTCTTTCACTACTTTTGTTGGTTTAAAAACTAAATCTTCTGAAATTAGAACTGCCATGCCACCCTTCTTTTGGCTTTTAGTCTATATGCATCCTTGCAGGTTAGATGTGTTTCCTGAAGACAGCATATACTTGGCCTGTATTTTCTTATCCATTCAGCCAGCCTATGTCTCTTGAGTGGAGAGTTTAAGCCATTCACATTTATTGAGAGAACTGATAGGTAAGGTAGATTATTGTTCATTCTGTTGAGTTGGATCTTGTTCCTTTGATTTCTCTCTTGAGCCATTGTAAAATCTAGCCTTTAATCTTTGGGTTTTGGTTGTTTTTATATTCGTGAGTTTTTATTATGGTGTTCTGTGCGTATCACAGTTTTGAGTACTCTTTTAGGGCTTGTCTTATCTTGGTGAATTCTCTGAGACTTTGCCTATCTGAGAATGTCTTTATTTCTCCTTCATATACGAAGCCTAGTTTTTCAGGGAATAATATTCTAGGCTGGGCATTGTTTTGTTTCAGAAGAGTGGGTATGGGGTCCCAGTTTCTCCTTGCTTGTAAAGTCTCATTAGAGAAGTCTGGTGTTATTCGAATTGGCTTTCCTTTGTATCTTACTTGCTTCTTTCTTCTTACAGTTCTTAGAAGGGCCTCTTTAGTTGATATTTTGGTCAGTCTGATGACTGCATGTCGTGATGTCTTCCTTTTTGCATTGAATCTCCCAGGGGTCCTCTGAGCTTCTTGAACTTGAATATCGAGATTTTGAGCAAGGCCTGGGAAACTGTCCTCTATTATATATTTCAAATAGCTTGTCCAATCCTTGAGTGTTGTCTTCTTCCCCTTCTGGTAACCCTATGACCCTCACATTAGGTTTCTTCATATAATCCCACATCTCTTGTAGGCTTTGCTCTTTTCTCTTGTTTCTCTGCTCTATTTCTGTGACTGATTTATTTAATTGGAGGGTGTTATCTTCAAGCTCTGAGATTCTTTCTTCTGTTTGATCTACCCTTTTCTTAAGACTTTCCACAGTATTTTGTAGTTCCCTGAATTGATTCTTCATTTCCAGGAGTTCGGTTAAATTTTTCTTCTTCATGTCTATTTCTTTAGTGAACTTTTTTCTAGGTAATGAAGGGTTTTTGTGGTTTCTTTGTGTTGGTTATTGAGTTGTTCTTGCAGAGCGGTGAGTGTTCTTATGATCCACATACGAAATTCCTCTTCTGTCATTTTGGTTGCCTGATTTTGGTTGGTGTCCGTTTCTAGGGGGCTGGTGCTCCTTTTTGGGCGTGTGTTTTCCGTTTGGTTCTTCATATATCCTGAGTTCCTTCACAGATTTCTCCCCATGTCAATCAGTTGTTGCTTCTTTCTTTTAGGTGTCCGTTTGGGTATTCACACGCCTTGTTTAGTCTCTGAGCCATTAGATGGTGTCTGTGTGTGAGATTTGACCACTCCCTGTATAATGAGTCAGTAGGTGCTGTGAAAATGCTGTGCAGGATGCCCTCCCTGTCAGTAGATGGTGCTTGCTTGGAGGAACAGTCTACGCTGTTGTTTTTGTGTCCTGTTATCATTTCTTGTTCCTGTAGAGAGGCACTCTTGTGCCTCAGGTTGTCAGTGGGGCCCTGGGACTTCCAGGTGTGTCCTTTTCTCCCCCTCAGTGAGGGCTGGTCTAGGAGAGAGTCTGGGCAGAGGTGGGTTGGGTAAGCCTGCCCTCAGGCACCACCAATGCCATTAGCAGGTGTCAAAGTTCTATTCTCTGCTTCCAGGAAAAGCTGTCAGGGAGGGGCTGGAATGGCCCCGCTCAATCAGAATATCTTTGTGGGGGGGGTAGGGCTGTCTCAGACCTACAGTCTGTAGCGGGCCTCGCTTCTTTCCACCCTCCCCAACTCTGCAGCTACTCCTGGGCCTCTGCCAGCAGGCCAGACCACACGCCACCAGGACTCCCTGGACTATGATGACGGTGGGGAGGTTCACTGCCCAGGAACGCCATCTGGGCTGGGTGCAAGGCCTCAGTTTGGGAGGAGAGTTGTCCTCTAGGATGCTGACCTGCCCCTGAAGGCACACACACCTCAGAAGGCTGTTCCCGTATATCCCTTCTGTGCTCCGGGCAATGTGAGACCTTGGTGCATGGGATCTGGTCTATAGGTCCTACCTCTGGGCCCCAGAGTTCAAAATATATTCCCACCAGGGAGAGGAGTTCCAGTCCCAATTCGCCCACAGGGAACCCAAGCTGGGTCTATGTCTCTCATCCTCAGGGTCTGCTCCGTTCTCCTGTGATCACCGTGCCAGCAGCACCTGAGAGGGCTGGCAGATAGGGAGTTCACCTTCTGAGTTCCTTTCAGTCAGCTGTAGGGTTCCAAAAGGGAAGGTCCCATTCCCTGGAGGTGCCTCCGGCTGGTGGCTGTATTGTCTCTTTGGGCAGCCGTGGGTAGGGTCAGTGGAGGGGAGATGGAGGCAAAATGGCGCCTGCCACTCAACTTGGGTCTTTGCACACGGAGGTGCCCCGAGGGATTTGGGTTCCTGGTGCTGTGTCCACTACTAGCTTAGTGCTCATTGGTGGTGGCCATCTCTTGGCTGTCCGCAGGTCTCTCCACCCACTGGGGAGTGCACCAGCAGTCCCAGATGCAGGGGAGGGGAAAGGTGACTGATCCACCTACCTTTTCCACTGGTCTCCGGGCTGCTCCGTTGGTCTCAGCCTCCAGTTCTCCTCCGCAACCTCTTCCCATGGAGTCTCCTGTGGTCTCAGGTACCCCTCCTTCTGACCCTCGTCCACTGTATGCTCGTCTTCTTGCTTCTTTCTTCTAATTTTTGCTAGAATCTGTCTTTTCTGCAGAGACACTCTGTCTGGTGGTGTTTCTCATCCACCTTCTTGATCCCAACCCCTTTAGTACTTTAAATATGTCATCCTATTCCCTCCTTGACTGTGGGGTTTTGCTGAGAGAAGTCTGTTGTCAGACAAATTGGAGCTTCTTTATATGTTATTTGCTTCTTTTTTTCTTAGTGCTTTTAGAAGACTCTCTTGTCCTTTACCTTTGAGAGTTTGATTATTATATGCCTTAGGGCTAGTCTTATTTGGGTTGAATCTATATAGTGATTTTCAACCTTCCTGTACATGGATATTTGTATCTTCCTGTGGGTTTCAAAAATGTTCTGGTTTTTTTTTTTTTAAACTAAGCTTTCTCCCATTTGCTCTTTTTCATCTGGCTCTAAAGGTTA